>NW_028187066.1:883756-948184 GCF_003343005.1 Rhea americana | reverse complement strand
TTTTTTTTTTTTTTTTTTTTTTTTTTTTTTTTTTAATTTGAAGATTTCAAGCACACTGTAATGATGATCCTCTAGTTAGTGTTGTGTGTGGAACAGAATGAGGGACAGCAGGGGTTCCAGCTCATCAGTCTCAAATACATTTCCAATGTCAAACATATATACCATTTCTCAGGTTTTGTTCTTCCGGTAAAAAGTTTCTAAAAGCCCACTGGATATCCCAGGAAGACTCGGTGACTGCAGTAATAAGTTATTTTTTTTACAATTCTGATATTAAAAGGTAAGGAATATCTTCAATTTTCCTTTCTCATCTGAGATTTCTGTGAAGTTGCACAAGTGTTCAAAATACCTGAGGACAAGATTATAATTTGGACTTTATTGATACCACATACTTTGAAGTGTCAGTTATGAATAATAATCACAATTTTTATAGAACAATCTTTTATGTTAAGTAACTGAGGGTGTTCTTTTTAATTAAGCAAGAGTATGTAGGATAGAGAAAAAAGTAAGAGCTGAAATAGGTTCTGAACTGAAATGAAAATGAAGTATTGGAAAGAAAGAGAGAAAAAAATCAAAAGTGTCTTTCTGCATCTTATTGCATCTCAAGGAAGAAGCAGTAGCCTTGTAGATAGGACTTTGCAGTAGGAAAAATGAAGCTTCAAGTTCCTGTCACAATGATTAAGTTATTATTTGTGCAAAGCCCCAACAGGAAAAGCTAGGAGAGACTTTTTCCACCATGATTCAGCTTTATAGACAGACTGATTAAGAAGTGGATGGTCTAGAAATAGTGAATATCAGAATGACCGACCAGAAATTCTGTTTTGGACCTGAATCCCTCTTTTTCAAAATTGCTAAGTGACCTGCTACTCTCTATGCTGTCTATGCTACTATTATCTACGTTTTCAAAAGAAGTTCTGTTTTTTACTAGTTGATATTTTCCAACACAAACTTTTTTTCTGTGAAGACTAGCTCCCTGTGCTCTGTGAACCCAACCTCTAAGCAGTACTATTATAGGTTTGATTCTTCTGTATGGATACTTTCCCCCCGTTTTGAATTTGTAGAATACAGTCTCCTTTGGTTTTGTCTGTTTGTATGTTTTTTCATCCCTGAAAGGATGTGTTGGAGCCTGTCTGTGAGCCTGATAAATGCAATTAGGATTTTCAAAAGGTGTTCTCATAATTTTCAAAGAAGAAAAGTATTTACTGCATGCCTTATAATTTTGTTTCAGTATAATCCCCAGCCAACAAAGCTTTTGACCTTGATTTTCATATCTATTATGCTGCAAGAATTCTTACTTTGTAATATTAAAGGCTTTTCTCTTGCTGTAAGGCAACACTCAACACAAGTGGAAGAGACTGAGACTGAGTCTGGAACACTGGAATACAGTAATTACATGCCACAAAATTAAATAATGCATTGCTTCATTGAATATGAAGCAGAATATAAAATAGATAATAGGCCTTTTGTGAATATTGCACTTTGGAATGAAAATTTTATTTTAATTTTAAACTGCAGTTTGGACAAAAAGGAGAAAAAATCTATGTACAGGATGTGTGTATACTTGTATGTATACAAACATACATATGTATACACATTCATACACATGTATAGTGTTTGAAATGGTGAGAAATATTGGCACTTTTCCTGGAAAGGAAGTGAGATGGGATAATAGAACATTAGGATTCTCTCTCCCCCTCATGCTGGTAAAAACATTCACACTATATCTTTACATGAATGTGCAAGGTGTGTGCATATTTCTTCTGTTTTGGGATCTCTGTACATCAGTGTGCATGTAGGACTAAGTATGAATTGAAAGATCTATAAAAACAGAAGAAATAGATATGTCTATTTCTGTTTGAACACATGCAGAATACACCCCCCAAAAAAGATGCAGGAAGTAAAAGGTATCAGTAYTGATAAACCCTATTGTTGTGCTCCTCAAAAATTTCTTTTCTGATGTCCTGTTGAACAACAGAAAAATGCCACGATTAGGGCWCCCAGCCAAGCTTGCTTCAGTGCAGCAAAGCTTGACCTTGTTATGTAGGAAATATGTATGAAATTAGAGTTTGCTCATAGAACTGCACAGACCATGTGTCAGTTAAAGTACTCCCAAGCAGAGAGGGAAAGCAGAAAGATGAAGGAAAAGAGGAGAAAAAAGGAAAGAGAAAGGAAGGAAAAGAGTAAAAAAATAAGTGAAAAGAGAGAAGATATAAGAATTTTCATTTGAATGCCACTGGTTGCATTCTCTCTAGTTCTGTGTAGGTTAACTGCACATTGTGCTCTAATTATGTCAGCCTTCTTGACATTTTCCTCTGTCTTTCCAAAGAGTCATTTGCCTCCTGCCAGCTACCATAGGCTTGTACCTAAGGAATCTAATGGCAGTTATTTCTTGTCTGAAAGTCAAGGCCATGTAAGAACCTTTAGGAAAGCTCATTATACTCAGAGTTGCTGGCAGGTTCCTCCAGTATGAAACATTAATACAAGTCACTTTCATGACTAGTCTCCCTCAGATATCATGAAAAAAAGACATAATATCCCTGTAATCTTTATTTAGTGCTGGTTAGAGCTGTTACTTGTACTAGTTCTTTGTTCAGAGTCTGGCTGTCGACAATAAATAAATGACTCCCCAACTAGTAAATTGCAGCACTCTTCTGAAGTTTTTGGAGCACAAAAGCAAAGTGATGAATTGGTAGCCCTAGGAGATTTATTCATAAATATTCCCTCCATTTCATTTAAGCCTTTTTTTATCTATTCACTTAGAGGTTTAATAACTTCTTTGGTGAAGCTTTTAAATGGAAGCAAACCATAATGAAATATTCTTTTTAAGAATTACTATTGGTCTTAGSAACTTAATGTCAAAGCGAACAGTAAAAGAAAAGATTCAAACTTCCCTGTTACTGAGAGGAGAAGATGATATTTAGAAATTTCTGCCTGGAATGTTCATTCTTCCATAAAAAAAATAGTAATAATGTTTTTTCCCCAATGCTATAAGTTTAATTGTTACAGAAATATCTGTGGATTTGCTGGGGGAAGAGTTGCTTTCCATTTGTTTATATTTGAGGATAAAAAAGAAAAGGAAAACATGATATTCAAAGCCATATATCACAAGTGGCAAAGATAATAGTTTTTAGTAAGTGTATTATTTTTTATGTATAAACGCCTAGACCAGCAGCAACTAAAAAGCCTTTTCTCTCCGAGATATGTCATGTGTCTGAGCTTGCAAGGGAAATAAATTATATAAATATGAATGAAAAATGAAWGTGGAATTAAAATACCTTTGCCAAATTTTCACTACTTAAAATTCCTTTTACTGAGATGTTTTATMATCACAAAGCATAAACCTCGGCAACAAGGCTGTCCAGAGGACAACTGTATTAAGTTTTATTCTGATCTGGGTTCAGGGAACGGTTTAGAAAAGAAGATTTCTTACTAATGAGCTAGTTCTTCAAGATGTTAGATACTATATTTAGAAAATGCCGTTYGAATCAAAAGAATTAATGGCCAATACAAAAGAGAAAACTGGCCAGACCAGAGATATTTTGCCAGTTCCAGAACTCCTTGGCAATCCCTCTGCAGCCCCAATCTCAAGGCAGCTTTGCCATTACTCTTGCTCCTAACCTAAACCTTCACCCTCACCCTCACCCTAATCTGAAATCTAATCTTAACACCAACGCATATCATAGAAAAGTACTGAGCTGCCAAAAAGTAAGACTATAAAAGACAAAAAATTTCCAGGATCAGAAGTCTTTTGCCACTTCCAGACTTCCTCTGGCACTCCCTCTGCAAACCCACTCCCCAGSGTGCTCAGCCATTTGATCTCCTAGTCCAACCCCCCTGCTAAGAAGGTCACCTAGAGAACATTGTCCAGAATTGTGTCCAGACAGGTTTTGAATATCTCCAAGGATGGAAACTCAACAACCACTCTAGGCAACCTGTTCCAGTGTTCTTTTGAACTCTCGTAGTAAGAAAGTTTTTTTTCTCATGTTCAGCCAGAACTTCTTTTATTTCAGTTTGTGACCATTGCCTCTCATCCTATGCTTGGCATCACTGAAGAGAGACTGGCCCCATTCTCTTTACACCTCCTTTCAGATACTTATGCACATTGTAAGATCCTTCGTTAGTCTTCTCCAGGCTGAAGAGTTCCAGCTCTCACAGCCATCCTTCATAGGAGAGATGCTCCAGTCCCTTCATCAACTTAGTAGACCTTTGCTGGACTTGCTCCAGTAGCTCCAGGTCTCTGTCCTACTGGGGAGGCTAAAACTGGTCACAGCCCTCCAGATGTTGCCTCACCAGGGCTGAGTAGAGGGGCAGGATCACCTCCCTTGACCTGCTGGCAATGCACTTCCTAATGCAACCCGGGATAGCATTGGCCTTCTTGGCCACAAGGGCACARTGCTGGCTCATGGTCAGCTTGTTGTCCACCAGGACTAGCAAGTGCTTCTYCGCAGAATGGCTTTCCAGCAGGTCAGCCTCTGCAGTCTGTACTGGTGCCTGGGGTTATTCCTCCCTGCGTGCGGGACCCTGCACTTGCYTTTGTTGAACTTCATGAGGTTCCTCTCTGTCCATCTCTCCAGCCTGTCAAGGACCCTCTGAATGGCAGCACAGCCCTCTGGTGTGTCGGCCACTCCMCYCAGTTTGGTATTGTCAGCAAACTTGCTGAGGGTGTATTCTGTGCGTTCATCCAGGTCATCGATGCATAAGTTGAGCAAGACTGGCCCCAGTACTGAACCCTGGKGAATGYCACTAACTACAGGCCTCCAACTRGACTCTGCRCCACTGATGACAACCCTCTGACTTCTGCTTTTCRGTCAGTTCTCAATCCACCTCATTGACCACTCACGTAGCCCRCACTTCYTGAGCTTGCCTATGAGGACATTATGGGAGGCAGTGTAAAAAGCCTTGCTACAGTCAAGGTAGATAGCATCCACYRCTCTCTCCTCATCTATTCARCTAATCACTCCATCACAGAAGGCTATTAGATTGGTTAAACATGATTTCACTTTTGTAAATCCATGCTGACTACTCCTGAGCACYTTTTGCTTCATATGTTTAGAGATGACATCTAGGATGAGCTATTCCATYACCTTTCCAGGGATGGAGGTGAGACTGATTGGCCTGTAGTTTCCTGGGTCCTCCTTCTTGCCCTTTTTGAAGACTGGAGWGACATTAGCCTTCTTTCAGTTCTCAACTACCTCTCCTTTTCTCCATGTCCTTTTAAAGATAATTGAGAGTGACCCAGCAGTGATGTCTGCCAGATCCCTTAGCACTYGTGAGTGCATGACATCAGGGACCATGGAGYTGTGGATGTCCAGTTTGCCTAAATGATCTTTAACTGAATTCTCCTTGACCAAAGGAAAGTCTTCCTTTCTTTAGCCTTTCTCTGTGGTCTCTAGGGTCTGGGATTCCTGAGAGCTGGCCTTAGCAGTAAAGACTGAAGGGCTAAAAGCATTAACGTTAAACATTCAGTTAAACATCCAATTAAAYATTCAATATCAATTCAACCAAACATTCAATAAAAATTCAATTAAACATTCAATATTAATTCAATCAAATATTATCCAATATTTCTGTCTTCTCTGTATCGCTAGTCACCAGGGCTCCTCCCCATTCAGCAGCAGACCCACATTTTCCCTAGTCTTCCTCTTGCTACTGATGTATTTGAAGAAGCCCTTCTTGTTGTTCTTGACATCTTTTGGCAGATTCAATTCCAAATGGGCCTTAGCCTTCCTCATTGCATCCCTGCATACTCTGACAAYGTTCCTATATTCCTCCCAAGTGACCTGTCCCCTCTTCCACATTCTTCTTTTGTTTGAGTTTTGCCAGGAGCTCTTTGTTGATCCATGCAGGTCTCCTGATCCCTTTGCTGGACTTCTTATTCATAGRGATGCACTGCTCTTAGCTTTGTGGAAGTGATCCTTGAATATTAACCAGCTCTCTTGGATYCACCTTCCTTCTAGTGCCCTAGCCCTAGAGATTCCTCCAAATAGTTCCATGAAGAGGCCAAAGTGTGTTCTCCTGAAGTCTAAGGTTGTTATCCCACTTATTGGCTTGCTTTCTCTGCACAGGATCCTGAACTCCACCATCTCATGGTCACTGCAGCCAAGGCTGCCCCCAGCCTTCACATCTCCTATGAGTCCTTCTTTGTCCTTAATACAAGGTCCAGCAATAATAGTCAATAAGGAGAGATATGCACCCAGTGAAAATTTCAACCCACTTATCTTAAATACCCACTTTAGAATATGATGATATTGAAGACACAATGATCTAAGTTTTAGACACGTAAAATGTAGTTGGATTAACCAGAGCCACAGTCAACAGAGAGTTCCCAGGCAACATGAGATTAAACCAGATTTGTTTTATTCATGAATTTAATTTTGTTTCACTATAAAGCCTATAAATTACTATATAACATGCAAGATCATCTGTAATTAAGTTCCCTTTCAAGTTATCCAAGAAAAATCTTAGGCAGAAGGTGAGACTCATGTTGAAGGCCTCATTTCTAGACTTATTTCATTAACTAATTTATTTGTTTCAATTCTTTACTCATTTTTTTAATAAAATAAAACTTCATTTAGATCATACCTTTAAGCAATAAGTTTGCTGATGTGAATATAAATATTAAACTACATTAAGTTACTTTGCAGTAGTATCAATTTTCTCACACTGGTATGGATCATATTATCAYTGTTAAAAGTTTCAGTCCCATTTTTATTAATGGCTAGAATAGAAGAAAAGAAGACAAAGTTTTTAAATACCTGTGCCTGTCATTTGTGTGTCTCAGTTCTGTTTCTCACTAACAGCACATGAGGTTCTTCCACACAGTAGACCTGTGTGCTTATACTCTTTACAGCAGCCAAAATGTCTTGTTGAGGTTTTTGTTGGGTTTATAACTATATGATTGAGCTACTCTCTCTATTTAYGTCCTTGCAACCCCAGCTCACAGAACAGAAAAAGGGGATGGAAACAGATGGGAAGTTTTCAGAACTCCTTAGCTCCTGGCTGAAGACCTTTTAGAGTTTTCCACATTGAATTCAATCAGTTCTCATTTGCACTTAACTCATCCTCTTGAATTTAAAAGATGGAAAAGAGAATGCATGATTGGTGGACTAGCGATGTATGTAGTGATGTATGTAGTGATGTATGTAGCAGAACAGCTCCATCTGATGTGCACTGACACAAAATCAAACACCTAAATTGCATTTAGCTCTCTTGTATTTCTTTAGGTTATCGCAGGTTTCTCAGAGAATATGTCCTATATATAATATTTGCTTACAACCACCAGCAGGCACACAACTTTTYTTCACAAGAGTAATAAACAAGATAAAGATAAATGATGAGGCAGAGCCAAAGAAAATAATAATGCTACAAAATGCTTAATTATATACATATTTATTTAACTTAAGTTGTTATTAAATGGAAAAAAATTTCTTCTCCAAATTCAGTCCCATAAAAATGCCCTTAGGAATGGCCCCACTGAGGCATTGAAAATCTTCCATGAAAATTTGGTGACTATCTCTGATTGAATATACATTTGGTCAGCTGTAAAGATGTCAAAAAAAGATTGCTTTCTTTTATCCCAGAAGCGCAGATTATAACAATAAATATTGAGAAATCCAGAGCTGGACACTTTCACAAAAGAACTGACATATTCCAGTTCTACTAACTCATTACCACTTTCAAATAGCAGTTCTTCAAGGCCAAATATATTTAATAGTCTTTTATTATTTTGGGTACTTTTTTTCATCTGAGTTTAYGGTTAGGTTTTGGATTAGGAGTTAGCGCATGACTCCCTGCTGCAGGGACAGAAGCACCTGTCTGCTGACCTGATCTCTTATCTAGAGAGGTTTGTTGCCTACCAGGAGCTCAAATCTGAGATGTCAAGGAAAGACTGCCAAAGTTTGTCTGTCCAACTATTATCCTCTGCTGCTCTTTCACACCAGCACCAATGATAATGCCAAGGGCAACTTGGAAAGTATCAAATGGAATTTCAGAGCTCTTGGGACAATGGTTGGGATCTGGGGGCCCAGGTTGTTTTCTCCCTGATCCTATCAGTGAGGGGAAGGATAGGAGGAGCAGAAGGATCCTCCAGATAAATAACTGACTATGCCACTGGTGTAGGCAATAGAGTTTTGGTTTCTATGACTGTTTGAAGATCGACACCTGATTGGGAAAGATGAGATCGCCCTCACTAATTATAGGTAAGGATTAAAAGGTGGACTAACATGCACGATGCTGTTGTATGTGTTTGCTAAAGGCAACCTGATTAAGATGAGAAAGGAGATGAGGCTTTCTACAGACAGCTGGAAATAGCCTCACAATAACAGGCTCTGGTTCTCGTGGGGGACTTCAGCCACCCTGATATCTGATGGAGGAAAAACATAGCAAGGTATAAGCAATCCAGGAGATTCCTGGAGAGCACTGATATCTTCATGACACAAATGATGGAGGGACCAACAAGAAGAGGTGTGGTGCTGGACCTAGTTCTAACAAAAAAGGAAGGGCTGGTTGGAGATGTGAAAACTGGGGGCAGCACTGGCTACAGTAACTGTGAGATGGTGGAGTTTCAGATCTCGTAAGGAGGACACAACCCTTGTGTTCAGGAGAGTGGATTTTGGCCTCTTCAAGGACCTTTTTGGAAGAGTCCCATAGGTGGAAAAATCAATATTAGTCGAAAGACTAGGATCCATAGTATTTTCTCATTCACCTACATGTGCTGAAGCAAGGGATCTTAAGTTTTTTCCCATGCCAATGAGAAAATTACACCATGCTATTCAAACCAAAGAATGAACCTTTCTGAATATCACAAAAAGGTAGAAAATAGTCCATGAGGATAATTAATGCCTTGGCCCTTGGTGAAAAAGAATCATTTGTTTRCCAAAAGGAAATGTCAKGTACAGAKAAGGTTGCAGGTGTTGATATGAGGGTTGGRCAGCGCAGCRTCCAGTTGGAGGCCTGTAGCCAGCAGTGTCCCCCAGGGCTCAGTGCTGGGGCCAGTCTTGCTCAACTTACTTATACATCAATGACCTGGATGAAGGCACAGAATACACCCTCAGCAAGTTTGCTGACAATACCAAACTGGGGGGAGTGGCCGACACACCAGAGGGCTGTGCTGCCATTCAGAGGGTCCTTGACAGGCTGGAGAGATGGACAGAGAGGAACCTCATGAAGTTCAACAAARGCAAGTGCAGGGTCCCGCACSYAGGGAGGAATAACCCCAGGCACCAGTACAGACTGCAGAGGCTGACCTGCTGGAAAGCCRTTCTGCGRAGAAGCACTTGCTAGTCCTGGTGGACAACAAGCTGACCATGAGCCAGCAYTGTGYCCTTGTGGCCAAGAAGGCCAATGCTATCCCGGGTTGCATTAGGAAGTGCATTGCCAGCAGGTCAAGGGAGGTGATCCTGCCCCTCTACTCAGCCCTGGTGAGGCAACATCTGGAGTACTGCATCCAGTTCCAGGCTCCCCAGTAGGAGAGAGACCTGGAGCTACTGGAGCAAGTCCAGCAAAGGTCTACTAAGTTGATGAAGGCACTGGAGCATCTCTCCTATGAGGGACAGCTGCAAGGGCTGGGACWGTTCAGCCTGGAGAAGAGAAGACTGAGGGGGGATGTTATCAGTGKGCATAAGGATCTGAAAGGAGGGTGTAAAGAGGATGRGGCCAGACTCTTTTCAGAGATGCTAAGCAATAGGACAAGWGTCARCAGGCACAACCTGAAACACAGGAATCTCCRGCTGAAAATGAGGAAATACTTCTTTCCTGTGCGGGGTGACAGGGCACTGTAGTAGGTTGCCCAGAGAGGTTATGGAGTCTCCATCCTTGGAAATACTYAAAAGCTGTCTAGACATGATCTTGTCTAACATGCTTTAGGTGACCCTGCTTGAGCAGGGTGGTTGGACTAGATGATCTCCAGAGGTTGCTTCCAATCTTAACCATTCTGTGATTTTGTGGGATTCTGTAACTGTAAAGGAAGTTTATTTCACTAATTTACACTAGGTAGCTTCMAATGTAAATATAAGTATCTTGACTCTAAGCTGTGTGTCCAACTCAAATTTTTAAATAATTCACCTCAGACATTCTCACATACTTCTAGTGTCTGTGTTAATACATACGGTATTTTGGGTTAATTAAGGTTTCTTGCACACAGTCTGGTGATGGTACAAAATTGGACATCCTACTCAGCTTYGATGGATAGGATCTTGTATAAGGAGATTCACTGCACCTGTTTTGAAATTGRGTTTTGGATAGGTGAATCACTTTCCATGTTTCTATCTTTCTTTACTGATTAGGTAGAAGGGATTTGCCAGTATTTTAGACCTGACATTTGAGAGTATTGAAGAATTGAAACTTAAATGTAAGATATCTAGAAATTGAAATGGTTTTACCTAAAGCTTGACAGTAAAGTATATGTAACATTGTAAAAGCAGCATGACTGACTAATTGTGGCAAAAAGAGAACTGAGAGAATCCTAAATTTTCCTTAAATCATAATGTTTATTTGAATATCACAAGACAATACTGGAAATTTCTGTCAGTAGTCCTACTACAAAAGAGTACACATGCACTCTTAGCCCAGGGATTTTGAATAAAACTGTTTGCAGTCTGGGTTACCATCTGAAATGGTCAAAAGACTGAGCATAGCTAGCACATCACAGCTGCTTCTAGAGCTTTTGTCCTGAAGGGAAATATAGGCTTGTCATGGTTTACAACTGATCAGTGCATAAAACTTCATTAACTTAACAACAACAACAAAAGTTTTACAATATGTACTCTTCTCCCCTATACTTTATTAGAAGAAACACTTTAGTGTTTCTATTATTAGAATAGTAATAGTTCCCTCAGGTAACTGATAGTCATTGCTCAACATAACAAGTTATGGGTTTTGGATGCTACAAGCTATAGTGACATGCTGGATGTGATAAACCAATTTCTGTTTCCTACAATGAAAATCTTTTCCTTTTCCTTGTAAGTACTTTTTTATTTCAAAATCATTTTCATTTTCAGTTGCATACATGGGTCACAATTCATCTAGCACACATTCAGTTAGCACTGTGTTCAAGACAGCCATTTGATGTGATATTCCTGGTGATATTTCTTTATGGGATTCAGTTGTATTCCTATTACACCAATTTTTTCACCTGTATGTCTCTGTATAGCCAATAGCATCTTTAGCAAAGGATTAAGACATGGGGTGACTGTAGTTGCTCAGTTCTGTGATATTCTCTGAACCATTTAGTTCTCACCCTTGCCTTTGGTGTAGGCTGCTATAAACTGAACATTTTTTTATTAAGAAGCACACCAGACATTCAAAACAGTGAATGTTTAAAAAGTTATTGTTTGTGGAATCGACCTAATACAAGGCTTGACCTTGTCATACTGAAAAGTAACATGGCCTCCTTWTATTTCTGATAAACTGGAGATTTTTTTGGTGTCCTGCATGAGTGAGRATGAAGAGCCTATCACTGATAAACTTAAATTAGGGATATCTACACAATCGCTTATTTTTAATGGGAAAGATATGCATTAAACTATATGCACGTATCTAGTTTCTCTTCTACAGTCTTTTGTGCAACTGTTTTCACTGACGCATAGAACAAAAAAATACCAAACAAATCTTTGCAGAGACTGGTTGTTTATTCTGTTACATAGTGCATGTGTTAAAATTCAATTCTTTTTCTTCCTATGAATGTTTATGAGAGTAGATGCTGTTAAAGCTTTGGACCAAACCCAAAATTGTCTTAAATCCATGTAGCTTTATCAAATTCAGTGTTGTTACTTTGCTTGCCATACACTGAGAAAGTGTATTATTTTCCAGAGCAAATTTTATCAGCCTGATTTGTTACATGTACAAAGGTGGTCCTTCCAAAGGAAAACTCTATATGCTACAATAATCTCCAGATAAAACACACTTCCATGAGTTAAAAAGTATTATTATTGTGATGATGATAATTACAGTGTATATTTTAYTTGAAATTTACCAATTTGATCACAGTTTTCTTTTCTTAGTGAGTTTTTTGTTCCACATATGTCAGCTTCTTCCAAATCACAGTCCCTTCCACAGCTACAGACTATTAAAAACTGAGAGGGATATAGTTTCAAAGCAGTGTGTAGGAGGTATTAGCACAAATCCTGTTATACATGAACAGATTTTAGCACATACCTCCCTTGCAGTGATTTGAAAATGTATTCCTACATATAAAAATACCTGCATGGTTGGTAATATAGAGAATAGACTTTCTCTGCTTTGTTAGAAGAGCTTTATATTCTTTGAAGTGCCTACACTAATTCAAATTAACCCTTTTGTAACAAACAAGGGGGAAGTCTGTGATTATGCAGAAGTTCGTCTCCAGAGATTTATTCAAAAGCCCACAGAGTTTAGTGTGATTTTTTTTTTCAGCTTGATCCACTAAACCAACAAACATTCAAGCAGCAACATTAAAGCTAACAAATAAAACACAGGAAATCAACCAAAACCCAAACAAAACATAACAAAATATAAAGTGAGAAATCAATAGAGATGTGAAATAGACTCTCTGTACTTATCCCATCAGGGCTTTCTGGATCAGTGGTGTTTTTGTTTTGTTTTATTTTGTTTTGTTTTTTACCTAAAGTAGATTTACAAAAATGTGACTTACRCTTGCTGCTTTTGATGATGTACTGTCAGCATGTGATGGGAATACATATAYGCACAAGTCCAATGATTGGGACTTTTTAAATCAAACTAGTCATCTATCAAAGGCAGAACCCTGCCTACCAAAGGCCCTCGTGAGTTTCTGTAGAAACAGTTTCTGTCTTCTTTAAAGATGATGGTATAGTAGCCATCTCTACCAGACATTTGTATCTAGCATACTTAATGCAGAGCTTTTTTTTTTTTTTTTTTTTTTTTTAAAAAAAATATGAGACTGCTGAAAATGATCTTATCTAATTAAACAGAGAACAGCCTCAATAGCTACACAGTTGCATCATCTGCTTGAGTTCTTTTAATTTTTTTTCCAAAATAATCTCTGGTGCCAAGAAATTATGTGTAATAGCTATCAAATTATATATTTTTTATCCTGTTTACATACTTTAATTTTTCAATTGTATTAAATCTTGTATCACACATTCTTAGAAGAAGAAAGTCAGAAAGCTAATTTAATTTTCTTGTATTATTTATTGCTTTATACAATTTAATAAGATTTTTTCTTTCTCAAATAGACCGAGAACCAACACATTTAGGACAAGTATCAGATCACCTTCATTGGCACATATGATGGAAAAGAGTGGAGTTTAATCTCCCAGGTCAAAAATAAATATTTTGACTCTTTTGGCACCCTAGWCAACTGTCTCATAGTGCTCCCATTTCAGAAAACATTTTTTTTGTTCTAAAAAATCTAAGCATCCGTGGGTACTGGACACATCCTTCCCTGAATAACAAGACACCCGCCTCTTCCATCAGCTCTGTCACAATTCAGAGAGAGATGTTCCAAATCTGTCTCTAAGAACCCGGTGCCCATCTTTCCTGTAGTAGGGATGGTCGTCACACTCATCAGGTAGCGGCAAGCATGAGGCAGCAACTGCATTTCATTTGACTGGATCTCCAGATAGAATTTAGCTAGAAGAATTGTAATTCCAGCYTGGTATCTGTTCAAGAACAATGTTGTTTTTGAAAAGACTAGCAGATCTTTGACACCTATAAATGGTTCTTTCTCCTCTGTTTTAAGAAATTTTGGTAGAACAACTGACCATGGTTATAGTACAAAAAAGAAGGGAGACTACCACCAGCAGAAGCTCWGCTATTGTCCAGTTCTGACATTATTTTATCTGTGAGAACTAGAAAAATGACTCTCCAAGATGGTAGAAAAATAYTGATGCTTCAAATATGGCATGCTTGARGGAAAAAAAKAAAAAAACAAAACACTTAAGGACTGAAAAATAAATGTTCAAAGGAGCACTATACATATTTAACTGCATTTTAACAATCTCAAGTGCATCATTTATGATGAAATGAGACACAGATATTTTCTGCTTCTTAGACAACAATGTGTTACACACCAGAGAGAAATCAAGATTAGTTACAGTACATTTGATGTCCAAGCATTTTCTGGTTTACTACATCTTTTAGAAGTGTTTTTTCTTTCTTCTTCTTCTTTTTTTTTTTCTTACAGTGGAATGCTGTACAATTATTATCCTGCGGTGAGATAAGCCAGAAGCCGAACAGTTACTCTAAGCTCGTCACCTCTCTCTGGAACTGGTCTGAAGATGTCTGAAAGTAAGACCCTATGTAATTTGTTTTTCTAAATGCATCACTCTTCAAGAACTATAGAGGAGYGAGGTTAATCTCATCCCAAAAGTTTTTATGATATATTCAACCATAAGCATATGAGGAAGTGGATGCCTGTTCATTAGAGCACTTCAGGCCCTTGAGCAAGAGCTTAAGTACATACCTAACTACCTTGCTTAATAGAAATGGGATTTATGCTTATACTTGTGATCTTCATAAGAATTATTCTGGATAATTTTGTAGTAATATAATCAGGCTACAAAAATTAACCAAGAAACACATGGTGATTTAATTGTTTGCCTTTTTAGCTAATCAATAGAGTTCTGGAGGATGGACATAATTCCAAATATATTTTAGYGGATGCAACATAAAGTGAGACCAATATTTCATATTCATTTCTTTCACACCCTTGTTGTAAAGCAAGACACAGAGGCTTATTCAGTTTCTTTCCTCCTTCCCTCCTGCCTGTAAGAAGCTTGCAGGCTCATCAAATTCAGATATGCAAACAGACAAAAGCGATCCTCCCGGCTACCTAATTCTAATTCAGGCTGCTTTGCACAGTTACATTATTAGGAGGCCACATTGTGCCAGAATGATTGCCTTTTCTGCATACTTATTAGCTAGCTCACCGCCTGGAAATGTTTTGTCCTGTACTGAATATTTTGGATGCCCTCTTGAAAAGAAACTCAGCTGCCTCACCGGCCTTGCTCCTGTCCAACCTGGCAGATCACCTAGGTTAGATACACCTGATCACTGTCCAGTGTATTATGCGGAATGTCTCATTCCTTTATGGACTGAATCTCATAGAACGTGTCTATATAAATCATAAGTTAACTTTCAGGTTTTTCTGTAGCAGGAGTACAAGTAGATGTCATCTATTGATTTGAAAAAAAAAAGGAAAACATTCTCTATTAAGACCTATACCTTAAGTGATTTATGAAAAAAATCTTCCTGGTATATCTCTGTATAATTTTATAGGAGATTTCCATAAGGAACACATAAAGCAAGTCCATATAGAAAACTACAGAAGTGCCCAATCCATAAGTACTTTCAAACAGAGGAATAATTTTGGATTATTCCTTCCTTACTAGGCCTTGGGGAATAATTTTCAGCAAATGGTATACTGAACAAATTTAACCTCCTTTTTTTTGTGGAATGACAGTGAGCAGACTAGGATTTCTTCTGTTTCGTTCAATGTTCACATTTACTGGATTATTTTTGTATTAGTTGAATTTTTCTTTTTTATTCACTAAATTGAAATAATGGAAAGTAACAAACTACTCTTTCTTTGTGCATATGACATAGCTCAAAGATAAACACTACTTTATCTGATGCACTGCTTCCATCACACTTTTCTTGGGACTCTGACTGCACCGTTAATAACTCTTATGTGTGACTAGAAAGCTAACACCTAACCCCAAGTAGTCACAAGTATTTGCATTGACTAATTCCTTCATCTTTTCCTCTGTTTTTATTCTGTCATCTAAATGAATAAGGTATACATTTGCCAGCTGTTAGTTTTATCATATTGTTAGGGTCCATTATCTCAAGCACCTTGCTGTACCCAAGGCTATGCAGAACTTCAGATTTATACTAATAATTACTGAAAAATCTATGAGTAAATTGTTAACTTGATTATTTAATTTCTTCTGAGGCAGAGTTCTGGGAAATGCTTTAAGAATGTTCTTCTGTTCTGGGAAAGTGTCCCATCCTGTTTGACACAAGGGCCTCTACCATGGATGTGTACTGACTGAAACCTTTCCTGAGGTTTTTCTCATATTTTGTAAGAGATGAACTCAGACTGCAGCCTTTTCATCAGTGGACATACTAGTAAACACACAGACACAATTTTCTTTTYTTTTYTTTTYTTTYYTTTCTTTTTTTTGGCATTTAATATCTTTGAAATTTTGGTTCAATTTTTGTCCATGTGAGTGTATGAGGGAGGCAAATATTCTTACATACCTACATGTGCATAAGCAGAGTGTATTTACATAAACTTCTTATCCTTAGAAGTTTTGGTAGATAAGCTGCAAATTGCCTAAATGCATGGGTGAAAGTTCCTGTGTCTCAGACTACAGAAAATGGAGGGTAGTGAGGATGATCACAGGCAGTTAGGGTAAAATTTACAGGTTTGTCCAGCTACATGTCCATAGAGGATTGCTATGTGCTGTGATCAAACAACACGTGGATTATTTTTGAATGTGAGCACTGGAAGACATGTTCACATGCCCAAGGTAAACATTAAGAAAAAAAAAAACCAAACATAAAAATTAGAGTGCTCTCTTCTAATTGTATCCATTCAGAAGTCAGATATTTACTGATAATTATTCATACAGGTTCCTTTCATATGTGATGGACAAAGGAACCTCCAGAGGCTGATTTGTTTTAAACATTTATTTTATGTTTCTTCAGTGCATACTGAGGAGCCTAAGTAGCTTAGCCCAGATAGCTGAAGTTAGATGAAAAGAATTCCAGTCAATGATTATTATTTCCCATAGCACCTTCTGTGTTTTYCTGAGCCTTTCATCTGCATCTTCTGCCAGTAGAAATACTGGCAATTGGAGGATGGGTCTTGGAGAACCCACCAGATGCAGCATTATTATCTCAACCATACCTGACATAGGAATTTTTAGATGGTTTTAGCAGGAGCTGTTAAAATTTCTCTAGAGAACCCAAGTAGATTTCTGAATGTGGAAGTATACTATTTAATCAGATTAGAGAATATATGACATAGATTTTAGGCCTRTGTTTCTGGAAGACATGATAATGCCATGTGTAATTTTGGATATATACAGGATTTAGCCCTATACGAGTTAAACAGAAAGCAGTTGTTTTTTTCAATGCTAAAGAGGAGATTTCTGCTGTGCATATCTTATATGGAGTTATCTATGGATTGTCATCAAGCTTCAGAAAAAAGAGAATTCMTCACAATGATGGATCTACAAGACCTACAGGAATCCAAATTCTTACAGAGATCACCTGAGGATTTCTGTTTTAAAATCTGGAAAACAATGCCATAAAATAGCAATAAATTGGAACAGCAATGAAGAAGTTGCTGTACACGACATTTCATTTCTGGATGGCAGCAAAGATCAATGTAGTTGCCTACAGCTCATGAATTAATATCTCTAGCTACGAAGGAATAAAATACTGTTACACAGGTTTCTGCTCTCATTGTAAGCTTCTCACCGTAATAACGTAGCACTGCAAGAGTTTCAAAGAAGCAGATTCTTTCAGACAGAATATCAAGGAAAGAAATCATTACCCAGCCTCAGCTACCCAATCTCCTTCAATAAAAGATTCTACTGTTATGTATATATGCGTGTGTATATATATATGTATATATATGCACACATATTTTTGCTGTGCTAGAAAGCAAGCTGGGCAGCAGCAGCAAGGCTTCTCATCTGCCTCTCCTAAAAACTGTGATTTGATCAAGGGTGTGACCTCCGAAGAAGACATATCTGAAGGGTAAAATGGGGCAAAGAGACTGGGACCTAGAAAAGGGRCCTAACATTTGGATGGATTCTGTGAGACCCCTAAAAGAAGTAAAGAGCAGACAAGATTCAAAATGAAAGAAATAAGGAAAATCTCATTGCAGTCTACAGAAATGACCGTGGAATAATTTGTTGCAACCCAAGAAGTCACCGAAATTTGCTAGGCTTGGAGGAAAAATGCAGCAAAGGRACCATGCTTCAAAGAGCGTGAATAGGGAGAGAGATTTGTTTCTGAACTTTTCCTTTTAATCTATTTCATCTAGAAACCTGAGTGTTCTCTACTTAAAGAATTAGCTCATTCCAGTAGAGTATTTTGTGATCTAATGAAATCTTACTTTAGAGACCGTGGGTTCCTTTCATGACTTTTGGTATGCTCATATTAAAGAAAAAGTCCAGGCAGTTTAACTTGCACTGCTCTGGYTGATAGAAGGTCTTTTCATACCTTTCTGGTGCAGCGTAAGGAGCACAAGGACTGATAAGTCTCACTCTTTTCCCTGCTAACACCTCTTTTCCCTTCTTAGACTGGAAAGAGAGCATATGCCAGAGCAAGACCTGGAGACCTACAATTTACTTCCTCCGCTTCTCCCCATGTGCATGATTGCTCTGAGCTAATTTCAGAACTGCCATTCAGTCCTAAAAACCTGGCTGGCTTTAMTGGTGATACCACTGTGTGTTTTTGTTGCTTTTTTCCTGTCCATTCTGACACAAAAACCATCAGCATGCTGCAACCTCTTTTTCACAAAATCTGGAGAGTCCTTCTGTAAACCTTAGTGAGGTTTGTATCTAGGCTCCTAGTGAAAACAGGTTATACGTGCTTTGACATGTGCAGATCATGGCAGTGTTTAGCTGGTTAATAGATTTTCCAGTGTGGAGGAGTACACAGCCAAACTGCTAATCTGTTAGCAATAATCTGTTAGCAATGCTTACATAATATGAAGCAATACAATCTAATGAGATCTGACCTGAAACCACAGCTTCCTTATACTGTATCACAAATGTAAAGGAACAGCAAGTATTTGAAAGGCAGTGAAAGGTTTCTGATCTGTTGAAACTCACTGAATATCCTTATTCAGTGCAGTTAATGCCCTAGGTACATTAAATTACACTGASCATGGTATTTTTTTTTCAGATGCACTTTTCTATGAAGTGATTTAAAATGACATCAAAGCCCTATACTGTAAAGAGATCAATTTAGGTGGCTTCAGAAACYGTAAAGTTTGATTTTAACTTTAATTGAAAGTTTAGTTCTTTCCCCTCCTCATATTGGTATCAGATTATTTCCCACTAAACAGGCTTTTTGTAGAAACATTTAAAAAGGTGAAATAAGAGCTAATCTATATATATATACATGATATGTTTTTAGCATTTTTTACTGTAAAACAAGGGGACAAACATTTAAATTATCATCTGAATGATTTCTGCTGAACTCAAAAAGAAACACAAAGAATTCCTGCTCTATATTTTTCTTGACCTATTTTCACATATACTCTATTAGTATACTATGTTCAAATCATTATTTTCCAAAATTTTTATACCAGGGATGAACTTCTTTTCCTGGACTAAAATAGCAATACATGACAGATCTTCCCAAGCAATCAATATCCCTCTGGTTGTACTGGTCACATAACATATCCTGCTCAACTACAATCCAAGGCCAAGGACTGACTGCTAAGGGCAAASAGGTAGAGTACAAAAATTATCATATTCACCAGTCTCTTGAAGTATTACTGTGCCATGGCAACCCTTTGGCAATCATTGGTCTACATGAATGCATTACATCACTTTTGCACTTTTCAGAGTGACTTCAATCATTTTGCTCTTGCATGGAAAGATCTTGAGTTGCTGTTTACTTCGTGTTCCAGAACTGGTATCACCACATGCCTGGTTGGGATTCAGGGTGCTTTCAGATTTGTTTTTGTAAATGTGGTGCGCTAAGAGACAGGCATATCAAAAAATCCTCACTGGAAAACAAATGTATTAAAAACCTCTCTTTCCCCTAAACCTCCAAATGCCTTGGTAACCATTACATATACCATCATTGCCAACATCATTTCAAAGGCTTGCAGAGCTCTGACTGACTTCTAGAACTCCTCTGTTTGCTGGGTACTTTTCTTTCCTCATCTAAAACTGATTTGATTGCTGTTAAAGAACATTTTTTTTTCCCAAGGATGAAATATATAATAGTCTCATTAACAAGTCAACCCTAGCAGAGGAACTTGATGCCAGTATAATGCAAGGAATAAGCACATTGAGGATAGAATCAGTATGCAGGTGTTAACCAAGGATAGGAATAGGTAGGAAGAAATGTAATCTGAAATAGATTTAAAGAAAATAGGATTTCTATAAGGTTAGGGAATGAATAGCATAGTAAATTATGTTATATAAAAATAATCTAGATAGCTTGCTTAGACTAGATATCTACTGCTTCTATTATAAGACACCTGCTTGCAATGAACTTGGAGGTAAGTACCATAAGAAAATATAATATATAGGAGGTAGGTATTCATAATGACTTTTTCTTGGTTCGTAGTGGAGATAAAACCTGACTGATTGGTATTGCTAGAGTGCTGAACAGGTTAGCTATTATTTCACAAAAAAAAACTCCAGAAAATAATTTGTTCTGAGGATAGGTTTAATATATAATAACTCCAAGCAAAAGTATAGTGAGATCAAAAGTGAAGAATTCAAGAATTTTCTCTCATAGYCGTGTAGAAACAGAACTTACCTTTTTGCTGATTGTTTTTGGCATAAAAGCTCTGTATAATCTATTTTTTCTCTCCTAACCGAATAATTTGATCACTGTTGAAGACAGGATCATGAGCCAAATAGAGCTACAACCTCATCTCTACAATTACTTCGCTCTAGATTTGTACCCTTGCATTTAATCTATCCCTTGTATATTGTAGTGTATAGTGAAGATGTCTCTGACAGAGGTGCCCTGCAACACTTTACATGTGAAATTATAGTCATAGCAAAGTCTTACCACATCTTAAAGGCTGTGCTTAGTTTGGATTAGGCCTCTACGTAGGCATCAGGCCCCAACAGGCACCAGAGGGAGACCTGCTGAGCACACCCAATGGCTGGCAGCAAGAAAGCTTGTAAAACTGAGGCTCTGACTTTGTAACAATTCCCTCAAACTGGTCTTGATTTCAATAACGAAAAGACAAGGTTTTGCATATTGTCCAGTTATGTCCAAATAACACAAAAGTAGAAGAACTTTGCATCCAAGGGAGAAGCTTTGACGTCGTATTTCACTTTCAAGCCAAAAAAMCCCCCCAAAACCCAAGCACTTAATTAAAATAAAAGCAAAAAAGAAAACTTTCTAAACAGTTATTTCCCTCTGCTKTCTCTTTGTATTTGGCTTCTCTTTGGAGGCTGATCTTGAGTGGAAAATTCTAAACAAAAATGAAGGCATTGCCCTCAGAGGATTGTTTGCAGCTCATTCAACCATGACAATCTGTAAAATTCCAGCAGCAGGAGAGAAAGACCAATTAAAGCAAAATACTTGTGCTGTGATTTTGAACACATATATACAGGATCTACTGTTTTCTTGTTGCAATTCTACAGTTTTTGCTGGAGTCACATCTGCCGTAAATTCAGTTAAAATCAGCTCTCTATAGCTCTCTATTTATTAAGTCACCCTAGCTCTTTTGAAAAATGCAATAAAATACAACTAGAAAAGGATTTTCATCTATGTTGGAGTAGGCTAAGGTGAATAAATCTCTGTCCAATTCATCTGATATCTGGTTAGGAGGGACATTGTCACTTTGTTCATTTGAAAAGAAAGAAGAACTCACAAAGAGGGAAGTCTAAAAATAAAAAGTAACTGTGACTTCTTTACTTCCTATGTATTTTGTTCTACTAGATACTTACAGAATCCTTTCCATGAGCATGGCTGACATTGCATCCTGAGGTAAGAAGGTACAATTGAAGTACTTTGAACAGTCCTGGCACTGCCTAGACTGAGGCATCTTACATTGGTTTATAGGCACCTACTTGAATTCATTAAGACACTATATATGCTCCTGACTTCAAGTGCTCTTAGTTGGACTGAAATTTGATGCCCTATAGTAGAATTTTTAAATTCTTGTGATGGGTAAGATTCAGCTTAATTGAATTTAGCCATAAAAAATACCCCTAGTTAAAGCTAGTCAGCTATACTCCCTTTATAATGTGTGGCATCACCAGAGGATAAATCATTCATATGTGTCTATAGAGATACCTAATGATCTGGATGTAARTCTCTGGCTATGTTTTTCTGTAGAAGGTAGGAACTGTATTCTTCTAATTCCCAGAAAACACCCCTTCTTCCTTTTTGATAGCAGCCTTCATAGTTCAGGTTCAATATTTGCTGTAATACAATATATGCAATATTCACAGTGAATGAACCATATCTGCTGACCTGACACAACAAGAGCAAAACCACAAATTCTTCTCAGTGGAGGTATGTTTGGGCTGAGGCAACAAGCAAATATTTAGAGTGGACTGCTCTTATCACTAGTGCTATGTTGATGAGGAGAGACATATTCCTAATATCTTCTTTATGCCTAATGAGCTGAAAAGACAGCAGGGATGTCAGATGCCTCTCAGTGACCTACAAGGAGACAGGAGAGATTGTCTGTACTCTTTATTCAGAGTTGTGACTAGTGCAGCAAGCTAGACCTTCAGGCTGTCTAACCTCTGAATGGGACAGTATGCAGTGGTATTCCCCAGAGYCCCCTTTTTTCCACTAAATAAAATAATGCTGAGGCAATTGCAGTGAATTTTTTTAAAAGGAATATATATGTCTCCATCTTCCTTCCTCCTTCCAGTTCCCCCTGTGTGTGTGCATTGTCACTTTAGCCTGCCCTCCCAATTCTCAGCAAGGTACTGCCTGTGTATCGGTTTGTGTCTGGGCTCCCTTCTGGAGTAAGCCACTAGTTCTCTGTGAGATTAAAAGGTGAGAATTCCAGTTTTGTATAGACACAGCATGCCAAACCCTGTCCCTTACTTATTTCCCCCCTGAATTTGAGCCTCCAGAAACTACTTGCCTATTCTCTCAACCTCAGTTCTAACAAAATAGCAATTAGTGAAAAGCAGTTCCCTAAGGAAGATTCCCCCTCCAGGGACTTTCTGCCTAGTTCAATTTATAAAACATTATTTGTTACTTATTTTAATGATAATAAGACCAAGTGTAAACTTGTTCCTAGGATTAGATTATGGAGACTTATGCTTAGGAGTAAATACACATTAATTTATATTGTCCAGCTGAAACAGAGGACGCTACTCAAAGAAATGTATGCAATTAGCTTCTGCAGCTTTAAGGCTTAATTACTATATCCAAATGTAATTTTATTTATGAAGTTAAAGAAAAGCCAACAAGATTTTCAGAGTCTGAAGGCCTTGATATTGCACATCAGTTTAGGGTCTCATATACATGGGCTGCAGCACAACATTGTTTAACTCTACTGGCAATATCTGCAATTACAAGTACAAAAACTCAGCTGTCAAACAAATTAAACTAAGCCTTACTGCATAAAGCATGTTATTTAATCTCCACAATCTGTTTGCCACCCATTGAGATACAACTACATTAATGCATTAAATTAAGTGATTTTATTTTACAACTTGCATACAAATCAATATAGCAAGTGAGAGAATATTAACTAATCTAAGTGCTAATTAAAGAGCAATAAGACACTGATGGCTGCTTTTATCTTGATATTTAAAAGTTAGTTTTTGAATTATTATCTAAGGTCCAACACCCTTTCATACTCAACCAGAACATGCAGCTATTTATATTATTAAAATGCTACACCTCATATTAACAGACTATAGTGAGGATAAATGTATCTGCAATAGGAACAGTAAGATGTGTAGTCTTTTAATAAGCGTGTCAACAATTATCTAACAAATATTATTTCATTCTATGTTATGCATTCTCAAATAGCACAGCACACACCTTATTTGAATTTGAACAGATTTAAATTAATAAATTACTGGAGTAATCTCTGATCACTCTTTTCTGCTTGTAAATTTTGCATGAACCTTGAGATAAGATTATGAGTTTTAAAAAAAAATGCCATACAACTGTAAGTTATATATTGTTCTTGTTTCAAGGGGAAGGTTAAATGAGCTTCTTAAATAACATTTTACTATCCTGCAACTCCAAACGTTATTAGTTAACGAGGCTGAATGTCTCAGGGGTGTACTCCTCTTATCTACAAGACAGAAGCTTTCATTCCACCCTGATTAAGCAAAAGTGCATAAGTGTGTGCTAAATTTTTGTTTCTAGCCTTTTGACCGCAGTGCAACTCTTTTGCTGATATTAAATACATATCTATTTTATTGTTTTATCCATTTACCTTGTTTTCCTCCTATAGATTTCTAYCTCTTAAAGTAAAGGATAAAAAGTGCCAGATGAAAATGTGCTTTATTTCTGTGCAAAACTAGCAAAGCCAAATTAAGGAATACAGAGGCAGTGTTTCAGACTCTGAAGAGGAGACATCATAAACTAGTCACATAGTTCTCATTTTCAAGTATTTCTCTGCATCCTTCAGAGATAGAAACACGTGTGTGAGAGGATCAGTGAAACTGAGAATCTGATTTTTGTGACCCTGAGTACTAGCACAGCCCTGAAGCTAACRCTTTGTTACTGACCCAGAAGTCCCTTAATTTCTGGATATTTTACAGATGCTAGGCTTTAGTCAGAATTCAAAGTTACATAGCAAAAAATTATTTCACTACTAACTTGTGTTGGCAGTATACTTACTATGAAGTTTTATCATCCTTTTCTTATGTTTTTACAAGCTTGGGGACTCTTTGTAAAGACAAGACTGCCAAAGATCGCATTAACTTTTTGAAGGAATATTTATGAGATCAGTGGAATTATGATATGATTCTTGTCTGCTCTGCTACCCTTGATCTCCATGTGCTTGATCTCTGTGTACTTATCCACATATTAAGATCATTAAGTACCTACTAAGGCAACTTAAGGTGGAGAAACTCTGCCATTGAGTTGGCTAAGTACAATGAGAGTTTGAGGATAGATATCTACCTGCAAAAGCAAATCTAAAGAACGTAATCCTTTTCCATGTTTTTTTTWAAAAAATAGATTAATATTGTCTTCAGGAAAGCACTTGTCTGTTCAGTGGTATGGAGGCTACAGAACATAAATCAATACTTTTACTGGTACCCCTACTCTTTTTTTTAAGTTACAATAGCAAATAGTTACTTTTACACAAAAACACCCTCTAGTCTTTCTTGATTTACAGTGATAAACTGACATACTATATATCTTCCAGAGTAAAATGTAGTCTTTCCTCAGGTTATCATTTTCTTGTCTCCTGTGAGAACTGAAGTTTCCTTTAGTCTACTTTTTTTTTTCTCCCAGCTCAATCCCATTTACTTTATATGTTARCTCTAGTTCTGCCCATGTATATATCAGTGTTGAGTTGAATACGCAGAAAATTTATATGATAATATAACTTTAATTAATAAAATCCAGAAAGTTCAAATTCTTAAGCTAGTTCCCATGTTATTCCATACCTATTTTTGTTAAATGATGCCTCAAAACGTTGTGAACTCTTGATGAAATCTTGATTTCAATAGCAAACATCTTAAATGAGGCAGGAATCTCTCCCATGATGAACATGCAAAAGAGTGTTATAGTGATTTATCTCATCTTAACACAAACTGGATTATAGAAATTTTGACATTTGTATTGAATAAGTCTGCATCTCACCATCCCTTTCGTAGAATCATATGTAAGGCCACTATTTATTATCTGATCCTGTGATTAAAACAAAAAGAAATTGTAATGTACTGTAAAAGAGAGAGTAAAACTTATCATAATTTGAATTTTAATTTTCTTCTTGTATCTYACTGTTTGATTCCTGAATTTTTGCATGAAATTCCTACTATATTTGTTTGAGATGAGAGACAGATATAACCAGCAGAGAATGAGGGTGATAGAATAAAGAAAGAAAGAGAGAAAGAAAGAGAGAGACAAAGAGAAAGAAGAATGAATAGGCACATGAGAAAGAAAGGAAGCAAGGAAGAAAGGAAAGAAGGAAGGACAGAAAAAAGAAAAAAAATAGAAGGAGAAAAAAGAAAAAGAAAACATGAAGAAGAGAAAGAGAAAAAAGAAAGAAAGAGAAAGAAAAAAATGAAAGAGAAAAAGAGAAGAAAGAAAGAAGAAAAGAAAAAAGAAAAAGATGAAGGAAAAGAYAGAAAAGGAAAAAAGGGAAAAGGGAAGAAAGGGAGGAGGGAAGAGKGAAGGCAAGGGAAGGGAARGCAAGGGACAGGGAAAATCTTGAGTAATGGTCACAATTTTGCACACAGCAAGCTCTTCAGTTTGGCTAATTTTTGGAACAGTTTCCCTCTGCAGCTTTGATTACACTTACTTTTGAACTCTTAGATRACAATAGTGGCGTATTTATTTTTTACTGGTTAAAGAAACCTAACCAAAGTGGAAGAAGATTATCTATGAGATTTGGCCATTGATGTTGGTACGAGCCTTTGCTACTTGCAGGTGGGCTGCTTTGGTGGGCTGCACTGAGTGCCTGAGGAGCGTGGGGCAGCATCATCGGTGAGGTGAAGGCCTAACCCTGGGCAGGGTACACGTTGCCTGTGATCTCCCTTCGCTCCCCCCACTCAGTGGAAGGGGACARTTCTCCTTCAGAGTGTGATTTGGAGCACGTTGGTCAGGTGCCAGCTCAACTGGCAAGGGCCTGTTGGGGAGTCTTTGACAGTTTTCTGAAGGGTGAGTGGGAGGTAAGCTACCAGTCATAAGCAAATGGGAAATTTTCTGCCTCTCCTGGGAGGGATTCGGAGAGCGATAGAGGAGCTGGGAAATGCAAGGAAGGATTTTCTCAAGGCCTCTTTTCTCCATGTGACAGAAACAGAGAGGACCTGGGATGCAGAAGAGGGTTAGCCGCTTCTGACTTTGCTTTTGTTTTGGAGCTCTGGTTTCAAAATAAATCCTTCTCTGAGGATTAAAGGTCACTTATTCAATAAGTCTGCCTCACTGCCTTTCACATAATTTTTCTGTAGAGCTGCCATGAATTATAGGCTGAGGAAATATGCTGTCATTTAAATATAAACTAGTTTTGGAAACAAAAATGAAAACAAGAGAATGTTGTAAGCAATGAGTATGTGCAGTGTACATAGAGCAATGACAAATTTTAATTGTCAGTCTATTACAGGATCTCAGATTTTTCACCTCACTTTCCATAATATTAGATATGCCTGGAAGCTCTTATACCCTCTTTCTCGCTGTAACATAAAATTGTCTGACAAGTTAAAGAAATGATAGCCACTATAAAATGTCCTAAGACTCTGCTTACCATTCCTAATAGCAAATAATTTCATTTGAAATAAAAGGAGATGTCAAAGAATAATGAGGATTTCCAACACGCTTTGATTGCATTGCAGTGGGAAGACAGTACCCTATTTCTTGTATTAATTAAAAAGCATTTCCTTCCACTATACTTTAATAAAACATATYAGAAGACTTTTATATTTTTGGGGATGAAGTATCACCTCAGAAAGCAGATAATCTATGACATTTYCATGATGATATCTATTTGTTCCTAATTATCATGAAAACAYGACATATTTCTTTCATCAGATTTAAGCAATAGCTAATGCTTGTTAAGCTACTTTTCAGAATAGCTAATTCTTTATATTCTAGTCATTTTTTCTGAGCTGCTCTTAAGAATAAATGCTAATCCTTTAACTACCAAATGACTAAAAAGAAAACACGACAGAGCATAGATTAGTAAAATGGAGATGTCTTGCTATATTCCTTGGTGTGTTCCTCCTAAAGTAATTCCAGAATGAAACGAACAGAGAATGCTGACAGATGCAGAGAATCCAGCAACCTCCCCATCTATAGAGCCTTGTGAAGGGGCAGGATTGCCACTGTTTTTAGGATCATCATATTGATTCTATATCACCCATACTACYGTGACACCTAGCATGTTACACTTGATCTAATTGCTAGGGCAGTGCAGCCACTACTAACAGCTATCAGTCCTCACTGGGTATATCAGATGCTGTTAGGTCAAGAAAGCAAAATAAAAAATGTAGGTGTTAACTCAAGCAGAACCTTGTTTCTGCTATCTAAACAGTCCAAGCAGCCTTTCTTACCAAAGCTTTTTTATC
Source organism: Rhea americana (assembly GCF_003343005.1). NCBI lineage: Eukaryota > Metazoa > Chordata > Aves > Rheiformes > Rheidae > Rhea > Rhea americana. The sequence continues at coordinate 920,288 of NW_028187066.1, read as the reverse complement.
TACTCAGTAATATCATCAATGCTGAAGAAAAAAAAACAAAAATAATTAGTATCAAACGATTCTGTATCTGAGTGTCAGATAAATCGTGGAGCTGTATAAGACACAAGTAATATGCAGAAACCAGTAGAGGCACTGAATATTTAACCATGATTAACAGATCTTTGTAAGGTAAATTGTCACTGTCTGCTTTCCCCCATTATTGCTATTTATCCCCATGTCCCCTTACTTCATGACYTGTCATAAAGCTGAATAGATGACACACATTGAATTATCGTATAGCCAGCAATATTAAAATAAATGAAGATGACTCAGCGCATAAAAGCTATTAAAACACATCAGAAACTAGTATTATATTAAATATAACATTAAAAAACAAAGAATTATATAAAAATAATAGAAATTTATAGGATAGCAACATCTGAGGTAGCATGCATGGTTTCCTTAGAAGAGATAACTGCAAGTTTATAAGTGTATGCAGTTGCCGTTATATGGCAAGGCTCTGTATTTTTCTGATGATTCTTATTACTTATTTATATTCAGCCTATCAAGATTCACAAAGCAAAATATGTTAAATAACTAAAACAGCAATTGCACAAAAATAAACAGAGGTTGCCTTGCATTTTCTTTCCCCTGAAATAAAAGACGATCACAGACATTTCAGAGAGTTGTGAGGTCTCTCTCACATAGCATGCTTTTGAATATCCATATAATTCAAAGCTTTCAAATAGCCTGACAAGTCATTGTCCTGCTGAAGGACAGTGTATGGTCCTGGATCTGACCTTTGTGGTCGCTCACAGAGGAGCTGAGTTCCAGCCAGGCTTTATACCGACCAGGCTTCACACAGAGCAAGTGTCAGACAGAGTGTACCAGCATACACTATGTTYGTGCAGGTTGTGTAGATAAAAGTCCTCAAAGCTAGTTTGTTCGCAGATGACTAAAAAATTAGGCAAACCAGACATTGTAGAAAACTCAAAGGAAAACTTTTGAATCTTATGTTTAAGGAGAATGTTTTAGAAAAGCATTAACAGCCAGCATTGCTGACCAACAGCCTTCTGTGAGATGATGCGAGTCCCACTCCATCCAGCTAAGAGACTTAGGATCTAGACCAAACTAGGTATCAGGACTCACTCCAACATCAGCRAAAGAAACTGGGTGCCATCAAAAGGGGAATTATTCACCTGACTTTAGTTACCTGAATGTTATAAGGTTAAACTTTTTATCTAGTGGTTTATTCTCAAGGAAAAAAATAGAAACCACTTAAAATAAGCATTTGAGACTCACTGAGTGATGTTTTGCTAATAAACACATTCTACTTAAGTCTCATGTTAKACAGCTGAGAACAGACCTTAGCACAGTAATTCTAGTTTAAAATTAAATCATATGTCTTCTGTTATGCAGGAGTTCAGATTAGATTGTCAGAGCAGTCTCTTCTGCTCTTAAAGTATATGACCCTATTAATTTTAATATTCTATAATATGATGTGTAGTTGTAGGACACCRTAAGCTAGTCTTTTCCTTTGGACCTTACCTGGGACATCTTCATTGCCCTGTTGGATTCATATTTTAAAGAGCTTAGTGATTATAAATTATAAACTGAACTGTTTGTTCAGTTCCTCTGCATCATGAACTCTAGTTTTGGTCAGAAGCCTGAGCTTCATTGACTCAAAAAAAAAAAATAAAGTAAAGTAATATCTTGTACTATTCATTTTGGTAGTAGAGCAGTTTATAGTATCTGAGAGATCAGCTAAAGTGGTTATTTCTTTGTACCGTACATCTAGTTTATATTCTTACCGTTGCCTTTGGACCTTTTATGTTGCTATTATGCTTGTTAAARGTTTTATAAAACTGTTATGTTTTGGGAGAAACACAATTCTTGATGACAGAGAATGTCTAAATCTGTAGTATAGCCCAGGAACTCATTTTAAGAATTCTATCTTCATTGGGAAGGTGCTTCCAAGTTCTGTTCCTCTTTTCCACAGTAACAYAGTTTCTGCCTGTCCTCTGAATGACATAATCCAACTCAGAGTAGCTCTGGGTTTCCTTAGCAATGATCTCTCAGCTGTTCAAATCCATCCTCTTCAGCTGTTACTGCTTTTATTTGTAGTACAGGGAGATCCTTGCACTGTCCTCCGTCTGTGGCTGCTGAATCCTGTGGACCAGTGATGAGGGGCTGCTGGCAAAGAACAACTGAGAACTCTTTATAAAAGCTTGTGTTATAAACTCTATCTTACAAGACTTACTGCTAAAAGCTATCCCTTCATCCRTCATCCAACACATTAATACACAACTTTACGAGGAAAAAAGAACTCTACATCAAATCTTGCCATTTTCCTGTAGTCATCCTCTCCTCTTTAAGCAGCCTTTAACTACCATAAAACTGGCTGTGAAAGTTATAGTCAGTATTTCAAAATCAGGAAATGATTATGTGAATTAGTAGTAGTATGTAACTTGATAGTGTGCCTGTGCTGCTTATTCAGAGGACGTATCTTTCAGAAAAAATAACTGATAGTCTGCCTAGTGCCTCAGTTCTGTGGTGCTCTGYCTGATATTTTTGAGCAGGGCCAGTGTTTCATAACACGTAGATCGCTGATGTTATAATATTTGTTCTGATGTTTGACATTGAGAAGAAGATATCAGACTCTCAAATCACATTAATCACTTAAAAAAAAMCCCAAATATACTGAATGGATCAATTTTACACTGAAGACTATATTTTGAGAATTGCAGGCCAATGGGAGATGTAATGCAAACTTGACATTAAACATACACTTAAAAGTGCACATAATTTTTCCTAGACCTTTTTCTTTTGTAAAGTTAGAATGTTTCATATGTGCCCACAGTTCTGACAAGTTTAATTAAAAAAAAAAAAAAAAGGTAAGAAAAGAGCTAGATCCTTCATTCAGTCCAGTGGTTACACCAGGTTGTGGGATGATATGTCACTCCATGTACTATAACAGGCAATATGACATAACTCTTTTTGGCATAAAGTAATTCAACAGAGACCCTCCAGGGTTTATCCTTGTTGGAATTGGATATATTTGGTGATTTAATGCTTGACCAAAAAGCGTGGAACTTGCCCTGGTAGGCTTGTAGAGCTGCTGGGTAGCAATAAAATCTTAATTAGAAAAAGAAAGGGGACATTTGCTGGAGCACAGAAAACACAAAGACAGGCRATGATAATTAAAACAGACTGGACATCAGAACTTAGGCCATAATTCTTTGTCCAAGATGTACGCTGCAAAGGCCATAAACCCAGTAGTCAGGTAGGCATAGATTTATTGGGAGAAGTTGAGTGGGATAACAGTGGGAGATGTATGTATTCGGTAAAACCTAACACTGAAAATACTTTCCTCAGTAGATYCTGGACTGAAAAATTGAATCAGAGAAGTAAGTTAAAAATTTAGAGAAGAGAAAGACTATGAAAATAGAAGCAGTGTTTAGATATTTGTAAGGAAATGAAGASAGTGATGAGGGAGAAAGAGTCACAGCTTTGTAAAGAGAAACTTTTATGCCATGTTGATTTGTATCCTATTAGTCTCATCAAAAATATCTGGTGGGTCACACATGCAGAGAAATTGGTATGAAGTTGGTTAACTGCTCTTTCAAGAGGAGAATCAAATCTAKTGGCAACAGATAAATGCTCTGAAAACTGGATGAGTAAGTTCAGAGGTTCTATATGCCCTTCAAAAAGATAGTCATGCAGAAGGAAAATGCATAGGTCAAATATAGGACAGAGAAGAAAAATATATAAGCAATAAAACTGGCCTGTAGAAGATATAGTTCCTGTGTATGTCCATCTCCTTTTAAGATACATAGAATCATCTAAAATGTAGACCAAAATGTCCAAAGTCTACTCTCAACAAACAAAACATCCAAGTTAATGTCCTTTTCTATTTTTTGTACAGCTGAGTTTGCCTTTTGGGAGAAGCAAGCAGTTTTAAACATTTCAGTTCAAGTCAGCATCACCTTCATATGCTCAACATAAAGTGTTTAGCAGTTCCATGAGATAGTGTCACTTTGAAAAATGCTGGCTGCAGGTTAAAATGCATAAGAATAAGAAACAAAAGTGAACAAATAGCTGGTTGTGTGAGGTCTTGAAAGAAGACCTAGGAAGAAAAAGAAACTTCAATTTGATATAAGGAGAGAAATGCCAGAGGAACTCCGATTACAGTGTCTGAGTGATAGTATCAGAGTGGTGAATAAAYGAGGTGACATTAAGCATCTTCATGTTACACAGTCTTGAAGGAGAATGATGTATGTGTGTTTTGTGTGGGAGAGAGATACCAGAAAAGAGAGAGTTACATATAAAAACCCCCTAGATTATTACAACTGGAACAATACTTTTGAATGTCTAGACAGCGAACAAAGTTCTCTATTATTCCAGGTTATTGTGGACTGGAAGYACAATTCCGGATACAGCAAATTCAAAGGCAAGAAAGGAGCTGAAGACTTATGCCAAGCTGTAGGCTTGTCTGAAAAAGAATTCAATGATGTTAATGTTGAAAGTAGGAAATCTGTGTTAGCTTTTGGAAAATCTTGAATTKTTCAGTCTTCTATTTCATGGTTTATGTTTCTTCCCCTCTTTTAGACCATAATTGAGGATGAGGAACTAAAAAAGTTCTTCTTTAGATCTGCCTGTCTCAATGTTCTCCTTTTCTTTCTTTCTTTCTTTCTTACATTTTTGAGGGCAAGAAGAGATCTCTAAAATGCTTTACAGTTTTTTATCAGTTCCTTCTTCATTCTTTTCTTGCCTTCAGGAGGGTCTTTAATCTCATCAGTCTCATATGCATATTAGAAACATTTTATATGCAATCTTGATGCACAGATCATGTTGCTCTGAACAGTTGCTGACATTTAGATAGCTCTCTTACATCCACCAGCCGTTAAATTTGAATTTTTTACTGGCTCTGTGACACCAATTTTAATTGTATTTTTGTAAAGTTCATCTGTATGTTGTTAGCCTGGTGTGCACCTTCCAGTTTATGACAAAAATGAAGTCAGCCAGATAAATGGCACCTTGTCTGAGGTGCTAAAAGCTAGTTGCCTTTGCCAGAATAGGTACCATTAGGGAGGAGGGCATGAGCTCCTCCACTGCAGTTCAACAGAATTCTTCTATCCTTTTTAAAATTTGTAATACTTTCGTTTCCCCACAAAAACAATGTAATTAATAAGAAGAGTAGAGGATAAACAAGAACTCCAGGCTTCTTATTTCCTCCCTGTGCACTTGATGAAAAAAAAACGTGAATCTTTGCTTATACAAGCTGTGTGAAGTACATAGTAATATGGCTTGGATTCTCCACTTGTATGTAGTAACCTTAAATTAAATCTTGATTCCTTTCTCTTTTTTTAACTTCATCTGTCCCTTTTTGGCTTGACCACTAATAAATACCCCAAAAGAAATGCAATGGGGAAAAAAAGTCTTTCATGCAAGTTTGCACATTTTCATTTTCTAAAAGAAAAACATTTCTCTCCATGCTTTTGATATCCTTAGCTATTTACAAATATTCTCAAGTTACTGCTTGCCTTTGGTCAAAATTTAAAGATATAGCAGCAAATTTTAACAACAGTAACTTCAGAACTCCCTTCTTGGTTTAATCCACACCTTTTACTTTGTACTGTATCACTTATATTGTTTTATATAGAGAATTATACCATGAACTGATATGCCACTTCTTTCCTACTGAAATATTTCTCCTTCTCTTTCCCATGTATCGTCAACATTCATTTCAAATCAATATTAAAAATACTTACATTATTAAATATAATTAGATTTTAAAAAAAGGAAAGATTGAAATAAATTTGACTTCTCTGGCTGCTTCTGTGATGATTTACACAAGTTGAGAATCTGACTCATGTTTAAAAGGAAAGTCCACTGTGAATTAGAAAGAGAGCATGCACTTCTCCATGAAAAAGATTTTTATAATAGCCTTTGTCTCASAATGATGTTTCACTTGAAAGACTTTGATAACCAGCACTTTCTTCCAAACCTATTGTAACCCCTTTTCCAGGCATACATGGTATTTTAGAAGTTTGCATGGATTCTGCCTCTGAAAAGGGCAAGGGGGGAAATAGACTATGCAGTGTGAGGCCCACCTGTCATTACTGACCTTTTCATGGAAGAGAATGAAACACTCTATAATGACAGAGCTGTTTCTTTCCTTGGGATATCACATGTCTAGAATCCAGCATCCGGGCTGCCTAGGATGGGAAAGTAATGATAGCATGTATGCTCATGTTACATGGGTCAAATAATGTTGCAGATATGTATTTCTGTTATGAGATTTATTGCGAATTTTAACTGAAGAGCGAAATATTAATTAATCCATTATATAGGATATGTCTCAGTTTTTTTCCTTTTCATCCCTTCTCATTGCGGTCATGTAGTATGGGATTAGCATCTTAAGGGTGTTACAGTAAATGTTAAAACCTCAGCCCTTTTCTCATTGACTTCGTGATGGCAGCTGGAAAAAAAAAAGGAAGAAAAATTTGAAAATCAGACCAATCAACAAAACCCATGGTTTGTGCATTTTTAAGTGATGGGAACTGTATCAATATAAATGCACTGTGAATCCTACCAAAGTTTGGCAGCAARCCTCTTTTTTGGTTTAAGGTATTAACCATTTTCACCTCTGATATAGACAGTGGATACACTTTCAGTAATGAACACCATACTAAGAGCAGATATCAAAGATACAAAATTATTTTAGACAATAATTCATAWTCTGAGGCAACACAGCTAAGTAAATCTGAAAAAGACTGAAAGAAGTAGGAGGCAGGAGTAAATGAAGATGTTTGAAAGGGATTCCCAAGAAATACATTTGCTCTCTTTCAAAGAYACAGTTGGTTAAGAGTGTGATGCTGTAGAAAGAGGAATGGGACAGAATGAAAGCAATGAGCACAGGAGATAATAACAAGGGAAAACAAAGAATGAAGAGCTTAGATGTGATCATATGGTCTCTCCTATGCATCATATCTCAGGCATACTGCAGTTACTGTGATTGTATATGGTGTACCCATATCATACAGATACACTTGGTTTTAAAGCAGCTAGTTCAAGCATTGCTCTTCTGTAGTATTATTGGCATAAACATATAAAAAGAGGGTAATGGATTGTTCAGAAAAATCAGAAAAAAAAGATCTATGTTGACTAAAATCATAAATGTAATCTTGGAAGTGATAAGTAGGCTAACAGTATATTCTGAGGTCTTCAACTCCTACACAGTAAAAAAAAATAGAAATATAATTTTCATTTATTAATATATTTTAAATCAAATTGAGGTAATATTTTCCATCCTCCTATTCATATTTTGGAAGTTATCTGCTAAGGTTGAGTTAGACTCCTAAATTTACTCCTGGATAAAATATAGCAGTCTGTCTTCCCATATTTTTATGATTGATTTAAGGCATCTAAATTAGAAAAAAAAGTATACTAAAAAAAGTATATATATACTTTATATTACGTATGTACTGAAGTGAATCCAAGCGCCACAGCTGTACAAAATCTACTTCAATGCCTATCTTTGCCACTGCATTTTGCAAATTTCCTGCTCACAGACATCTCTCATCTCCCGGAACAGCTTCATGCTATATTCCTTTCTATACATTACTTTAAGAAACATACCAGACAAGAAAAGTAATGGTGTCTATGAGGCTTGTGTGGGTAATGYTTTGTGCTCCATCTGCCCACAGCAAGTCACAGTTAGCTAATGACAGTATTCCCATAGTAGTGTTGATCTTGTTGTGCCTGATGAGCATCACTCAAAGATTGTTTTGGCATGCTCTATAATTTGAAATTGTTGTTATACAAAAAGTTTCATTTTAATTTCTTTTTCTTTCTGAATTCTGGAAAAACAAAGCTAAAGGAAAAAGGACTGAGTGTTTGTTTACAGTGATTTAATCTGTAAGGGGTCATTATAAGACAGAAGAGAACAAAAGTTCTAAACAAGACTACTTGACATCTCACATCTCTAGTAGAATTAAGAATTACATCAAGTAAGTAAGTTTAAACTTGCACAATTAACTAAAATGTGGGCTGTGAAAGGGTTGGTGCTGTGAAAGAAACGATGTAAAATTATCCCCCTTTTGTAAAAATAAATGCACTAGTTAAGATAATTCAGAATACTTTGGCTAAGTAAGTGAAGTGAGTGTTAATGCAAGTCTATTTTATGTCTGAGGCAACAGGGATGGTTGAAGGCAGAAGCGGTGCAGAACAAGACCAGGTGTGCCAGATCACTTAGAAAAATAGGCAAGTTGGGTTCTTGGCTGTTTTTCAGAAAAAATAATAAATATTATAAAAATATGTCTTTTGGCCAAATCAGTGTCTCTTGGTCTAACTTGTCTACGAAACCTGGTTACAGGATGTTCTTCAGGCACCTGCTGGATTAGATCTAGTGAAAATATTGGCTAGGGGAATTGTATTTCTTGTTTTACCTTCTATCTTTGTGCTTCAAGTAACCCAGGATTTTAAAAGTAACTCAGGGACRATTCCTATAGGAGGAGACCCAAACGCTGCACAACTTATTCGTAACTTTAAAGCAGAAGCTGGTCTCTTGTAATCCCTTTCTTCTAAAAATCATCTTTAATTGGAATAATGAGCTATTCGTAAAGAAGTGGGTGAAAAAATAATCATGAGAACAAATAGTTTAGAAATTGGTTAACTTGTTATATGTATGTGTGTGTATAGAACTAAGTTATAGTTCCTCTTCATAAATTCCTCAGTGTTTCAGTATCTTTTTAATGGTTGTCAGGCTTGCCTACTGCTTACGATATAGAATCCTGAGAACATGTTAAGTTTCTGCACAAATTTCTAGATGCTTATGTATGCCTAGCTAAGTCATGGCTTAGGCCTCTTCCTGGTCCAGTTTATTTTTTTTGTATCGTTCAGTATTGTCAGTTCTTAGTAATTTAATATAAGACATAGACTACTTAGAAAGCTTAAAATACAAATGAATTYGGATAAGAGATTCCTTCCATGAAAAGACTGAAGGCAATATAAGAATAAATCCTAAGAAAGCAGAAATCATAAAGTACATTCAATGTAAAATACCATTTTATAAATTCCTATGATTTTTTAAGGACAAATTGAGATTTTTCAGGCCTGACATATAATTTCTGAAAGTCTGGAACTTTCAATACTATGTTGAAACACTAGATAAAAAAATGAGTTAAGAAAAGAGTCTCTGATGAAAACCAAAGTCAAGAACTACATGACTGAGGGCCTGTCTGGACTTCCATGGTTTAGATATGACAGACTCCAGCATGCACTAATGGAATCAATAAGGCAGTTGAGTTGCTCACCTTTATGAAAAGCTTTGRTTAAATTCTTTTATCATTTGGACTTATTTTGTACACAGTACTTTATTCTTGGCTCTTGTCAAACTCGGATATGTTGTATGAAAGAGCCTGTTACTACCTGAAAATCTCCTGTGCCAGTCACTGTGAAAGCACTCTGATGCGGCTTAAACACTGTTTTGATTTTTGGAAAAAAAAAAGAAAAAAAAAAAAGGGACATCGCCTATCTGAGACCTAGCAGTAAATGTCAGATGTTGCAGTTAAACTAAGGCTTCCCACTATTGATCTCACAAGATGATGAAAAATGTTTGTGAACTGATTATGGTAAAGAAATATTAACTTAAGTTTTTCACTAAATTTGGGTTCTAATTTACCCTCATCCCTTCTATTATTGCGGTCTTTAAAGCAGTTTAATGATGTCATATGTTGAATTTGCCTGTATATTTTTAAAGTATATTGGCAAGGAGAGACCTGGSAGGTGTTCACTCAGGAATTTATTCCATTGTTTTCATTGTGCTTAATAGTAGGGGACAAATTCGGGGGATAATTCTGTATCTATGTATGCAGATCAAGTTTGGTCTTGGTAAACTATACTTACGCTTCAAGGTATGACATTTGACTGAAAATTTTGTTCTACGTAGGATAGGGGCCCTATTAGGAGCAGGCCATAGAGAGTGGCAGGGCAAATTTCACTGTGATGTTGTCCTCAGCCTATCGTTAAACTGGAGTGATACACCGAAAGCTGAAGTGGGCTGTGCGGGGTATCTCTGGCCATGTTAAAACATGTGCAGCGTGAATTCTGGAATGTGTGCAGAAAATGTGCTGGTGCAAAAATAAATAAGATTCAATGCTTTTGCAATACTTTTGATATTCATAATACTCAGACTATTACCTGAAAGCTTATCCTCACCCTGCATAGTATTCCAACACCAACAAGATATGATCCATGCTTTGGATGAGCAACTGATGGCAAYTTCCATTGCAATCATGCAGCTACACCATTTTTCAGACACAGAGTTGTTGTACCCTGCATTTGGAATGAATTTTCCCTAAAACATCCAGGGAACAATCTTAAGACCGTCTTCTAATTCTCCTTAAAATTTTCCATTGAAAAAATTGCTGTGAAAATGAATAGGCTAATGTAATATTAAGCCCCATTCTAATCATCCAGGATCATATGTTTCTTTATGGTGCCATTTACATATCTGCTTTCTAACATATAAGATTTAAGGGACAAGCCCCGATCTGACTTTGTGTGTACAGTGTGTAGCACCATGAAGTCCTAGTCACTGAACAGGACTAGAAAGTGGCTGTCTCTGGTGTTACTACTAYTAACACTGCTGCTAGCGGTACTTCTAATAGGCACAAAATTCTCTAGAAAACCACTAGTGAAATAAACTGTTTCTAACAGCAATAAACAATTTCTAATGTATTTTTGTTCTATTTTCAACATACAACTGGAAATCGTTTTTTTTCTCCTCTAATAGATACACCTAGAGACTAAATAATGTCATCTCTTTGATAAATATGCTATCTTTTTAGCATTGAACTATTCTTGTTTAGCTTGACTTCTTACCTTTCAACTTGCATGGAATGTGCATGTAATAATTGCTTAAGGAAAAAAGAAAAGGGCGAAATTCAATCTTTTTAGACTCTTTGATACTCAAAGTAATTAAATATCTGCTTTATTTAACCAGTCCTCTATACAAGATTGTTATCCTTTTAAAATAATTTTCATTTTAGTATTCTCAGTATTAGAGTAATGATATGAGAGATACAATGCTGTGGCCTGATCCTATTAAAAGAAACACAAATTTTGTGACTGCTTCCTATATCAGGACTGTAGTGACTGGAAATATGTAACACAATTCATATAATGCAAATTTCCTTTTACCTACTGAATTCCTTATGATTGTGAACACCATCTTTGAGTTAAAAGGGTTTAATTCTATAGTAATCATGAACTTGCTACTAATACTTAGAAATTTGCCTCAGATTTCCAGAAAAAAGGTAACTTCTGAATCATTCATTTTGTAAAGGAAAGAGTCAAAATCTGGTTTTATTTCTTGGAGATATATGGACATTAACATATTTGAGTGGGGATTTTTTTTCATTTCTGCTGTATGCTTTCATTTCACCTTTTTTTTGCTTTACCTTTTTAGATTGTAGATTTTGTGGAGAAAATTGAACTTATGATCTTATATAGTATTTAGAATAATGAAAATGCTATATCAGGATAAGTAAAAAAATAATGGCATCTGCTGTCAGCATCCAACAAGATGGACATTTTTAGATATAAACTTGGCAACGATAAATAGAATCACCATAGAAGGCAACATCTATTTCAATCATTTAGAAATAAGAAACAAAAGAGCATCACATACTTTATGTTTTTTTCTCTGACTTGTAGCATTTATTTATATCACACATACATTAGTGGAATGTCTGGTATTTCTGTGACAAACTTTTATAATGCCAGATTAGATTCACCTATCCATAGCAAACTCTCTAAAAGCAAAGTTGCACTGGCATTTTACTAGAAACTGGTAGAATGTGTGAATGAGGGTGACAAAGGGAAAGACTCAAATTTTCTTCTTTATGAATAAGTATGTATAGAAAAAATAGTTTTGATAATGTTACTGAAAACTATATTGTCACCCAAATTGTCTAAAGAACAGAAAGATAAAGTCACATGGGTCACATTTTATATTGTTTCCACTTAGGGATGCTTATAAAGGGTTAGACTAACAAAAAGTGACATTTTAGCATATGATTAATTATCTGGTATAAAGACAAGTATATTGTTGACAATGCTGATGTGTAATATGCTCATTCTGATTGATCCATGTCAGTAATATGAACATAACAGCTATCTATTCTTTATCGTCACCATATAAACTTTTAATGGCTTCTGATACCTTACAGCMCGCCTTTCTTTCACAGTTGTATGCCTGCAAGTGTTTGATTCAGTGGAAGACAAAGAGATTTATTTGAACTGATCTTAAAAGCATTTGGATCAAACATGTATAGAATCGTTCTTTGGGCCGATAGTAATTTTTGTGTTCAATAGATTGTATTGTAAATCCTCATTAACTCCATACTAAAAGTTAGGCTTTTCTTCTGTAGAACAATTGTAAGAGACTAAACTTTTGCCTGCACTTATTCTATGCAATATTTGAAACTTTTTACAAGGATTAAGCTGGAGCTTAGAATAAAAATAGGTAAAATAGAAATATTTTAATTCCAGGTGATTACTGGCTGGCTGTGACCTTGGGAAGGACTGAGCTTCCTATACCAGTTCTGTCACTAAACTCAAATTGAAAATAAATAKGGCACAAATGTCTACTTTTATTATTTTATGTGACAATGTGACAATCTCCCCCCCCCCCAATTTTTACTGTTAACTATTTATTTCTGAAATGTATATTTTATTTTATCCCCAATGTCCTTTTTGTTTCTCAYACTATCAGATCCCTGTGCATAGGTTTTCATGCTGGGAATGGTGCCAGACTTCTGGCAAATCACTCCAGTGTAGTTCAATATGAAATTGCCATAGCAAATAATATGGCCTCAAGTCTTTAGTTCTCCTAATTGGGCCATATGAGATGGTAATGCCTTTTTTGTCAGGGCTTATTATTTTAAAACATGAATATAAGGGGAAAGTCATCAGGATTCATTTTGATTTTATTTAATTTGTCTTGAGTGTTGTCAGAGGGCACTGAATAATTCAGCCTTAGGTCCTCAGGGAACAGACCTTATCATCTACATAAGCAAAAAGTAATTTTTCAGATACTTATGATATTAAGCATTAAGAACTATGGAAAAGAAATGTGAATATTAAGGTATACAGAATTTATAAAGGACCTCTGATTTATATGACTAGTGTAATGAATATTTTCTTTTATTTCCAGGTAGTCACAATTAACCTTTGATTTCCTATGTGAATTAGAACAATTCTTTAAAATCTACCATGTAATTTTCGCTATAGAATGTTTGGATGGCATACAATATGTATTTCTGTTAAATGAATTAATTGAGATCTATAGTCTACCAGTTAATACTATGTGAGTCTGTAACAATTACCTGCTTAACGCTTAAAGTACTGATACAAATAACATCATATAGCATGTTCATTGTTGTACAAATAAGCTTTGAATCGATAAAGCAAGGACTGTATTTTATTTAGCCTAATGTAGCTGTTTTTTTTTCTTTTCCCTTTCAGTTTGTGAAAATGCATGCATCTCAGAGTGAAAGCTAAACTGTATCAGTGTTAAAAGTACCTGAACCAAAAACAGCTAATCAGATTGCTCAGCCAGAATGTAGTCAATATTTTTTAAAAGTGACAAGTCCTTTAAATATATTTGACGACAAAGAGGGATTCCATGCCACCTATGACTAAGAAAGGAGGGAGTCAGGTCATTGCCCGGATTATCAGTCATCAATGGTTCTTTTCTTTGCATTACTCTTAATTACAGGTAAAATGAACAAATTTTTTCAAAGCAGTTTTGCTCTGTTGAACTATGTTGTCTGTAAGGACTTGGATATATAAAATGCATACTATGCATAYAATATGTATAACTAGTATTTTGTATACATTGTATGCATACAATGCATAAAATAACTTGCCCATCTGAAGAATAGGTCTCTACTGATGGTAGTGGAATTCCTCAAGGAATAGAAGCTTATCTTCTAGCGCTGCAGATCCGTAATATCTCATTGCTATAGCCATATTTTGGCCATGAAATTATGTCTATATATATTTACGTACATAACATACACACACACACACACACACACACACATATAAATTTTGAAAGGCACAACTGAAATCTGAGTTTGTGGAATAAATATAGAGATTTATTATATATATTGAATTTTGGTCAATATAGGTAGTGTGATTGGCACAGGGGAACTTTCTGACCTGAGCTAGTTAAGGACGTAGAGGTCTGCTGGAGTTCTTCCTTGCACTGCTTGCCCACACCTTACAGCCTGTCAGGATTGCAACATACCMAACAAACTCTCCAGGTGAAAGAGGGAGAGTATTCCTTGGAGATATTTTGCACCCCAGTAAACAACATTTTCTTCTTATCTTCTTGTCAATACTTATGATAATGTCCTAAATCTCACAATAATACATGTTTTATTCTGAAATCTGTTGGAAGCAAGATGTTGTCTGACAACCTCTGCTTGTATTAAATAACAATAAAGGTATTCCAGTATTTGCTGTTGTAAAGAAAAAGGTTCTTTCCTTCTATTGATTGCTGAAAAAATGCATTATTTTAAAAGCATCACAAGTTTTTTTTTATCATCCTGGCTGTTATTTGTTGAATGCCTGAGGTCAGAAATACTGTGAGTGCTGAATCTTAGAAGCACAAGGTCTATAGTTAAGCTTGTTTTGTGCTTTTGTTTGTGTTTTGTTTGTTATAGTAATAATGAAATTGCTTGTCTTCTTGGATCTGAAAATAAGGCCAGCAATACTACGCAGATGTGTTTAATTTAGCTGGATTTCTAAGTCAATCAATACCTGAAAAATAARTAGCTGCAAAATTAAAAATGTAGGCCAAGAGAGCAGTGGTTGGCCTCCATTTGGGAGCCTGGGCTTTGGAAATGTGAGGACGTGGAGACTACAGTTAGCCTTAAACGCTTCTTTCTCTTATGTAAGGGATGCATATTGTTTGAGCAGACCTGCTAGAAATTAGAAAATGATGAAATTCTTTGTATCCATTTTATAAAATGTACTAGGTAGATAGATAGATGAGACATCATAAAAGGTCATTGCAGTCCAATATGTGTCTAATTCAAAAGGAAGATGGATGCATAGAGAGAAACGGAGAACAATAAATTAGCACATTAACCACGAGGTAATGGAAGATTGTGAAGAAAAGTAACTTAAAAAATGATAAAGAAATTCAAAATTATATGTATATCATTTAAGAGAATGTCCAGGAAACCACGTAAGATAACCACTTGGCCACAGACTGTGTATCACATGACAGAGAATGTAAAGAACAGGCACAGTATGAAAGCAGAGGAATAAAGAGAGACAGACTGTTGCGATACAGAGCCTCACTGTACCTGCAAGAAAGGAAAATGAATATAACTACTACCCAGCACTTGAACAAAGAGCAAAAGCTGGTTGCTAYACACCGTTTTGTCATTCAGCCCAGGAAAAACAAAACAGTAAATGCAGCAAAGCCACCCAGTGAGAATTTCAGCGATGAGGAACTGCTCACTGATTCCGTAAAGCAGTTGTCATAGTAGATGGGTAAAGGTCACCGTACTGTCAGCCAAGTGGAGTATGGATAATGGATGCCTTGAACCCAGTGTATACACAACGGAGGTCAAAAGATGATTTCAGAATTTCAGGCTAACGGAGACAAATAAAATTCAAAAGCACCTTGGCAGGAAGCCAGTTCTGATAGCTAACACTTCTTACTTTTTAGCCAATGCAGTTAGTAGTTGAGAGAACAATGTCCTGAAAGCAAGCTTATACTTTCTGAAAGAAGTAGATGCAGAGGAACAAGAAGTCACCTGTCAGATAACTGGGAACAGATTCTGAGAAATASGTAGGGAGGAATGGACAAAAATTAAAGAAGTGTAACCAGCTGGTTTTGTAACAGAATTTCTGATCACAATCTTGGATTTTTATATTTCTAATTCTACAAATAAAATATAAATTGGTATGCCAAAAAGTAGATATCTGTAACAATGAATAAACTAGGAACAGTGGCATGCAGCACTCACTCTAYAGGAAAAATATAGGTATATTTCACAATTCTGTACATAAGAAGGGTATAAAGAGTCCTTTAAATTTTAGTCTGAGCTCTTGTGTATCCTGGACAATGACTAATTTATATCAGATTTGAATATTAAATATAATTCAAATAGTTAAGTCTTCTCTCCCCCATTTAAAAAGAGAGACATTTATAAAAACGTCCAAAAAAAAAAAAAAAAAAAAAGGAAAGATCAAGCTACAGACGGCATCAAGAGCTTTTGCAAGAGTAAGTGATTTAGTAGGGGATTTAAGGAATTGTTAAGAAGAAAGGGAGTAAAGGGAGAATTCAGAGATTAAAGGCTTCCCTCTAATTTGAAAAATAAATCTGTGGTCTTCAGGGACTAGAAGACTGGAGTGGCTATTGTGTTAATTATGTAGTTAAATTAATTTAAAATATAACTCTTAAATGCAAACTGTCCTTGCTCCAAGAAGAAGAGCTCCGCACAGAGAAGGTGGAGGGGTGAACCGCTCTTCTGTAGCAGCGGTGAGCATTGCACCAGCCCGCCGCCGCCGTGATCCCAGCTCCCCCACTCCGGCTCTTCGGCTGGCACGAGAGCATTAACAGTCAGGAGCAGACGGCTCCAACTTTGCTAATATGGAAATGTTCGTGCTGTACCTCCACGTGTGTGACTGGATCCGTTTTCGCAGGGCGKTACATTCCCCTGGCCACASTRTCACTGTTTCTGCCTTATGCTGGACGAATGGCGGCAGTCATCRATGCTCATCGTYMAAGCTGCTCGCTTAAAACTTCTCTSCATACCTGATATTGGAGAGACTCWGCAGGCCACGATTTACACAATAAAAAATCYATGTTATCAYGATTAATAATAAAAACATTTTATAGGGTTATAAATTTACATGGCACTTTACAAATTTGTTTTCCTGCCCAAGCGAAAATATCCTGAAATGAAAAAAAAGAGAAAAGAGGTGAAGATTACTCACCAAGAGGGAAAGTTGACAAGAGAGCAATTAGCCAGTATAGAATAGAGATGTTTTAGGTTTGTATTTCCCCAGGATTATTAGTGTGCATCTGTCTGCGTAAAATGGTAAAGGAGAACTATGATGCTTTATTTTAAACTGTATTAAATGGTAAAAGTAGTAGTGTGGCAAATGGGCTTTGAGGCAAGAGAGTTGGAGGGGCTTTTTCGTCTGGTCAGTTGTTCTCCAATCTTGCACCTCCAGAGGCATGAGCCCTTTGCCCACTGTATTTTCTGCACGTAGCAGCTATACTTATTGACAGGTATTCAGAGACGTTATAAACAGCATCACTAACATTTATGGTAGCTATTTTTCAGGCAATATAAAGGTGTATCTTTTACAAATGTTATAGGAAATCTTTTTCAAGCTATGAAAATATTGACTCCATGAGTACAATTGTAGCGCACCAAACCCTGAAAGACTGTCATGCTTCCTAAAACACAGAAAATTACTGATGACAAGGGTGTTTTGGGAACGCTGCAAGTCACAAATTAAATTCAAATCAGGATTCGGAGTATTTATAATTAAGCATTTAAAACTAGAGTTACTTTCATTATAACTAATTACAAAAGGGTGATCTTTTTACAAATTTATGATTAAATGGTGTTTAGTTCATAATAGATAAACAGCTACATTTTAGTAAAATAAAAAAAGCCTTGAAAGTGATGGAATAATTTCACATCTAATGAGATGCACATTTAAAATTATGCTTTAGAAGTATACTACGTTTAACAGTATTCATAAATGCATGCCAGAATATTTTAAATTTATTTCTAATTATCTTTGTTTAATGCTTAACAGCAATTCATGTTATGTAATGATTTAACAGCACTACGTTTCATGCTGTGTTATATAATCATATGATTGTGTGGAAAATCCTTCAAAACAACAGCAATACATCTACAAATAAAGAAATGCCTCAAAATAATCTAGTATGAATGTTGGTTATTTGATTTTATTGCTGAAGTTACATATCATATTTATATGTATACATACGAATTGTGAATTCTTGTGTTCTGTTCAAATTTTATAATTTTTATTTAAAATTTTATTTATTTCATGAATTTTTATTTAAATTGTATAACTTTTATTTAAAAGAAATAATTGGGAAAGAATTTAGTAAAGGGTTTGAGCTAGGATTGTTCTTTATTTTGTGTGACAGCTTTTAGTATTCTGTAGGCATTCCACTGGAATCAAACAAATACCTTGTGTTTTCTTTAGCATTGCTTCCCTTGGAATTCTCTTTGAAGTCGCTTGGAAAGAAATGGCCATAAACATCCACAAAGATAACAGTGCTACTCTTCATTTCTTTCCTTAATAGCCTGCTCTTTGACAAAGTATACCAAAATCCCCACGTGCTGTTTTGCTGACTGCTGTCATGGCAATCAGTATCGTCCGTTTTTACCTTGGGCTGATTGCTTTCTCTATACGAATCCCGTAGTGGTGTTCTTCCTAATGCTGAGAATATAGGATCTCTAAGGGTCTTAAGTACTAATTTGTTCTCTTCGTGTAAAACGCAAATGGGAGCCTGCCCAATGTGTTATGTAATAAATGGTAAGAACTAATACTGCAATTGTGTTTGTAATAAATAAGTATTAAACAATGATTCCTGCATAAGGAAGYGGTGGTGAAAGGCAGTAAGAAGACAACATGATTCACCTCATCTGCTTGTGCAGAGAAGGTGTTAATGAGCTRTGGAAATTGTTATATTCTGATGGAAATTTAATGCTTGTGCTGCAGCCAGAACAAGGCGCTTTTCAATACAGCATCAGCAATTATGCATTTAAGTGAAGCACACACTTTATGTTATTTGTCAGTGCAAAGTCGGAATTCTTCTTTTGTACAATCTCTACTGTTATGTCAGCAGCTTTTTGAAGAGAAATAAGATTGTGCGAAGGAAGGCTATTCCATTCCTCATTTCAGTGCCCTTTGAGGTTCTTACCTGTAGAAATAGGGATGTAGATGTGGTACRTTCTCTTTAATTATTATGCCCTAATCGACCTAAAGTTTAGGCAACCATCYTTGTACATTCCAAATGTATTTTAATATAACGTGCAATGGGAAAAAATGCTGCTTGGTTGTATAGCAATATAAAAGTTAACMTGTACGTCTCTCAGCTCAGCAATGATACACTTGGAATACAGTAAAGTATTTGACATCAGCTTGCATCTCATATCATTTTGGCATGGAACTCACAGGTTGCCTAAATTGTAAAAGATGTTGGGGCTGTATTAAAGACAATGCACTTCTCTTATCATATCCTTCTCCTCCATAGCGTAATCTCTGGAATTCCTGTCCCGATCTCTTGAGGAAAAAAAAAAAATCTGAGATGAATAAGGGGGTAATTTATATAAWGGAGGAAAATATCACTAAGTGCTTAGTTAGAAAACAGCATTTTAGTGAAGGCTTTTGAACCTTCCTTTGACTGAACCTTCTTGACTCCTTCTTTTGCTCATCAGATGATAAATAGGACTTTAAATATTTATTATACTAAGCAGACAATATTTTCTCCACTTCTTAAATGTCACAATAGTGGGACATGCGATGAAACTCATGTAAAGAGAATGTTATTTTTATGGATATTTTTCAGGGTATTCCCAGGTGAAAGAACTGACTGGAGCTCTAACCACATAATGATCTGAATAAACCATATCTTTCCTTGTCTGTCTAGAGCAAAGTAGAAGTGGCATAGCAAATCAACATTACTGCCTCTCTTACTTAATTTGAATATATCTTTAATAGGGGACCATGAATAGAAACGTGCAGATACCTTCATGTACCCGTTACTCTCATATGTATCACAATGAGACTGTTTTCAAGCATAATCTGAAAAACATCAGACTTTTCATTTTGTTCAAGTACTCATGTACTTATTTTAGCAGGTACCAATCAGAATTCGTTATCCACTATTTTTATGCTTGGAGATAGCAACTGTAGATTGTTCTTTTCTCATTATGAAAATCCTGTGGAGAAAGGATGAATATTGTTGTATAACTGCTAACTGTTTAAACTATGAAGCAGCAACAAGAGGAAGTTGTGCTTCAAAACACCACTTTTTGCATCCCTTGGAACAGTAGTATGTGCAGCTATCACAATGATTTAACATCCATGTAAACCTTTCTTGCAATCACAGTGTAACATGTTTTCTGGCTTTCCAGTGCTGTGAATTATGGAAATTGAAAGTCAGTTCTCTCTTAGGCTACCCATAGTTGGTTTGTTGTTTGAGTATTAGCGCTTGTATTTTTGCACTCCTTCCCTGAAATAGACATACCTTGCCTTGAAAAGGTCACAACGTTTATCAGAAATTAAGCATAAYGTGAAGCCTTTGACTAAAGACATTAACAGGCATTTGGAATAAAATTACTTGATTTGTGCAGATTATGCAAGAAAGAATTGAAATTCTGCTCCAAATCAACTAAATTTAGGGTTCTTTTTAAAGGAAGATCATGTTTAAATACAACTACAGGATTTTTTAATTACATAATGGTTCCTTTGAATAATTAAATATACTCCTTTCAGGATGTGGATATGGAAACTCAACAGAAGACCAYGTTCCCTGTCTCTGTAATCATGCTTGTATTTTCTAAATGTGCCAGAGGGAATAATCTGGTCCCCTATTTATTTTAAATTCTCAGTAGAGGAAGTGACTATATGCTTATGACTTACTAAAGAAAACCGCTCATGGTATATGATATTTGTATAATATGACCCTGTCCTTTATTTAATGAAACATGAAAAGACCTGCTCTTGTGATTGTAGAATAATACTGGGCACTCTTTATACRTGCTTGTGTCTGTGGCCGCCTTGATGCACACATTCAGATGCTGGTGTTAGTGAGACCAGATATGAAAACCTTCAACTTCTGTGGTGGGAAAACCAGAGTTTTCTAGAACAACACTTTCACTTGATTGCTCTGCTGAGCTGCCCACTAATCCATTTTAGTCTCCACATGTGACAGGCTGTTGACTGTTTCTTGRGAGCATGGGTTTCAAGTCTCTGCAGGTTACCCTTTCTAGAACTGCACATTATATTTTCCTGCTCCAAGATGAAGCTTCAGTCATTCTGAAACTACACGCAAGTTCAGGTTGAAGTTTTGAATTATGTTTTCTGTAAAAAAGTATCCAATAGCAGCATCTTAGATAACATGAAAGAGAGGTTATCTTCTTTCGCCTAGCAATTGAAAAGTTTTATGCACTCTCCTACAAATTGAGAGAGTGATGACTTGTCCTCCTCTCAAAAGGTTATGCTACCTACAAGCATGTAGAGCAACCTGATAGGAAAGTACATGTTTACTTCAGCAAGGACTGTAATAATAAGCATGTTTGTAATTTTCTCAAAAGGTGATCTGAACATCAAGCTGTATAATTARTCTGCTCCAGTATTTTACATAAGTGCAAGTGCTTCCTCTCAAGAGAGCTGATATATCAGTAGTTACAGCACTTACCCCTAAGAGCTCTAAAAGATGCACTAAMCTCTAAGAGATGTAGATCCAAAAATCCTCAGGAAGAAGAAGAAATAAGTCATCACTCTCTCAAGATGAGCTCAGATTCTCTAGGCAAAAGAATTGTCCCCCATTTTGCTAGGGCCAATATTTTAGTTTTACGATTCTCTGRTGCATCCACTGAGATTTCTCAGAAAATTTTTGATAAACCCCAATTTACGTGCTGTATCACAACACATTTAATCTAATGATTTTTGTAATTATTCCTTGCAATGTATTTCTCACTTTYGCTAACAGGCCAAAATCAGAGGTGACAAAGTTGATAATCTATTTACTATTTCATATTAAACTGATGGGAGCATAAAATGGCATCACCAAAGAGGCAGAGTTGGAACAGAGAGCTGGGCTGGGGAAATTAAATTAGGAAAAGCGCTGAAAGTGGTTTTATAAAGGGAAATGTAGGACATAGAAACACTGATTTAACCAAGGTCATTGCAATTATTCATCTCCTTCACTATCAGCACAGACTTTCATTGTTTCATTCCGAGATCCAGGACCAACCATGAACCTCTTTTCTATTCATATCAGCATATAAATTCTCTCAGTTTTGATTTAATGGAAGAGATCCTGATGTGGCAGTGAACTGGCCAAGACTACAGCCTGCTACTGTATATAGTACCCTGTTAAGTCTATTGAAATGCTATCATCTCCTGACGAGGCCCTTGGACTAGGGTGAACATTAAAGTGTTTGAATCATGTACTGTCACTATCTTTCCAGAACAGGCCCTTGTAAGGGAACCTGTGTGCCTGCAGTCATCTATCCACAGTGGTGGGCTCATTTTCTCGTTATGCCTAAACAGAAACAAGAACAAGTCCTTTCTATTCAAATTTGGTGATGTCTCTTTCATTATTATTGCAAAGAAATGGAAAGGAAACAGTGAATCACAGAAAAGCGAAGCAAGACAGCATGAGATGCACTTGGCAAAGCATCACTTGTCCACAGCAGCTGTGTGTGTAATTGTACTAAAGATATCATCAGCCTCATAAAAAGAGWATAGGCAGTTTTTCCTTGTTGCCAGCTGAAATTCACTTATAGGCAAAATAGCTAAAAGATACCAACAATAGCAGCCATTTAGCACAGGGGGCAGATTTGCAGGGGATAGAGTTTTGGCAYATGAGACACTTCACCATCAGTTATTTGGAAAATTGTTGCCAGCTGATAGCAGGCTTTATCCTAGTTGTTTCTTTTCTTTGGTTTTGTTCTGAATAAATTTTAMTGAGATTATTTTCACTACAGTGTTATTTGCGGTTTTTAACATCTAAGAACTTTGTAGAGAAACTTATGTGTACACCAATCTACGATTGAATTTGTATGTATACTGATATATAAGACTCACAAAATCTGTTTCTTGTGCACTGCCCATAGAAGGGAAGATTCCTATTGACTCCTGGGGACTTGGAGAAACCAGGTGCATTCAGATTCAGATAACGGCACTGAAAGTCTTGGCTAATGTGATTATGAAGCCTCTGTCAATCTTTTATGAAAAATCATGATGATTGATTAGGAGAGATTCCTGGAGAAAAAGGTTAACACTAATTCAGCTTTAAAAAGTTGGAGAAGAGGGTGGGGGAAACCTTGTCATTCTCACTTGAGTCCCTAGAAAGTTCCTGGAGTGTGTAATACACTTCCTGGCATGTAGGGGTCAAAGCGAGCTGGACTAGATGACCTCCACAGGTCCCTTGAGTTCATGGATTATGAGTTCGGTAGAYAGTAGGTTCAGCACAGCATATTTTAAAGCTTCTGAACATATAAAAGGTTATACCTCTTTGGAAAGCGACTCTTTGTGGGAAATTCTAAATGCGAGTAGTGGCATTCACTCATCTGTCTTAGACTGCTTTAACTTGTTTATTACTCCCTAGAGCCTTCTGATTGAATTTCATTTTAGTTCCTGAAGTAGATTTGAGAGTAAGAATCTAACATGAGAAGGAATAAAAACTCATTCTGTTTGAGCAAAATGAGCGAACTCATTTTGTTAAGCTTTACAGACGGGCACATCATTTGTGACGTTAAATAGTGATTTCAATGGAAATGTAGGAGGCCTAAGTAGGAGTCACATTTCTAAATACATTTATTGATTTGAATCCTCTGTAAGTTTCTACCTCAAGCTGCTGAATGTATTCTTAAACAATACATTCTCTTTTAAAGAAAGAAATTTGTTTACCATCAGTTTGGATTTAGGATATAATTTCACGGTACGACTTCCCTAATGTATTGGATACTGTCTAGCTTTGTAAGCATTTTAAAAGATAATTACAAAACTACATGTGAACATTTTTTCTCTTTATTACATTTTGACCAGAAGCTGACTTTAAGTCTAGAAATGGGACATGCACTAGCTTGATTGAGACAGCCCAGTGTAAAGCTTCTCTTTTAGCAGTGACCTCAGAATGTTTGTTTYGCTGTTTCCCAAAGTGTTCCAACAGTATAATATTACTGGGAATGTTTTATGATCTCTTAAAGAATGTGGATACTACGTTGATTCCAATATATAGCATTCATGTTTACTGATTCTCTCTGTTCTCCACCTCTTCTCCAGCAGTTTTTGTCAGCAAATTTCATTATTAAGAAGCAGATTCTATGCGTGGGAAAGCACAGGGACAAGCAGTCAACAGTRGCAGTGTATGTAAAATGTCTTCATCCCACTTATGTATTTTCCTGAATAATAAGGATTCTTAGAGCCKATCTGTGGAATAACTGCACTGAAGCATATGCTTCGTTTTGAAGCTCAGTGCCTGAAGACTTTAGACCCATATGTACCAGAAGGCTGAAAAAGTATGAGGGAAAGTYCTGCATAATATTAGGTTTTATTCTAATATTTATATATATATATTTTTCTTTTTCAGAAATAGACTTGGTTACACCTTATATACAGAAAGTTTAGAAATGAGAATGGAAAACTAGAGCAAATAATAATAAATAGTGTTACTTTTCAGYGCAATACAAATGCTAGATTGTTATATAAAAATTATAAAAACCTATTTTTGAATCCAGTAAACCAATAGATGATTTTATAAATAATGATTATGATATCATTGTTGATTCTTACCTTACCTTTCAATATCAATAAATAAAATATTCTGTCCCAATTTTGCTTTGTTTGTTAATAATATCACAATTACATATTAAATATAATACAATAATTTAGTAATAAAATATTTTATTTATAAAATAAAACAACATAACAATATAATACTAAATTTAGTCTTTGAATGCAGGATTATGGTTTCTGAGTRGCAGATAAATCAATGTCTTGAAAGTGATTCAAGTATTTTTTTCATAAATTAAAGACACATGCTAAACAGGATTTCTCCTGCAATGTATTCTGTCAAACTGTTAATCCTCTCTCCATCCTGTTTTTGCTTGAGATTCCTTACTGTAATTCCAGTCCAGATCTTTCTTGGGTCTATTTTTTCAGAGTAAGCCTTGCTCCTATTTAGTTAAATGTGACATTACTATTTACCTCTTGGGAGCAATACTAAGCCTAATGTTTTACGTGGGAGGAGATGTAACAGAAAAAAATGACTAGGTAAACATTTTGTCCATGAATTAATTGAATCATCCCTATGAAATCAGGCTCATATTTCCTGATGGGTATTTCAGTGAGGAGAAGGGTTCTTATAACCTGGAGAAATCCTGAAATGACCACGTGCTCTCCTAGCCTCARAAGAGCAGCAAGGCTCCTTGCGTTCTGGAGACAAAACCAGCCACTGCTCAGGAAGCTCTTCTGTCATTTTTCACCATAAGGGAGTTTTTGCTTAACTAGACTAAGAAGAACTTTGGATGTCTTTGTACTCAGCAAACCTGAAAATAGATCTCATTTTATGATTAAGTGCAGAAGGTGTTGGGTCCTGACTCTGACCTGAACACAAATGTTTTACTAGTATATATCACGGCCACTTCCTCACTGTACAACCAGGATTAATTAAATGGGTCATTCATATTCCTTAAGAGGAGCCAATCACCAGCTTATGCAAAGGCAGAGTGCAAACCTTTACTCATGCTAATATACTCTGATGAAGTACGTTCTAACATTATTGACTTCTGTGAATAATTGCAGAGGTAAAGGTTTCATGGCCCAGCTTTTAAGGTATGTTAATTGCATTTATCCTTCTTCTATCTACTAGAACTGCGAAATGCTAAAGTTGCGGAAAGGACATCTTATGGTTTGCCAATTCTTCTTATATTGGCCATAGTCCATTACAAATGATCCTTATTAGAATAGGTATAAGAACATTCCTTATTTTATTTTGAATTGTCAGCTAATTAAACAGATATGCAGAAAAAAACATGTTTATGGAGGAGAGTCATTTGAATACCTGAAGCAATACTGACAACCTACTATTATAATTTTTTTCTGAAAATTTTTTCAACTCTAGTTTGATTTACAGAGTAAGAGACAAATTTACATATCTTTGGCAGCTCTCACATGAAATCCATTCTCCATGGGTTTATAGGCAATCATGTAATCTGGCATGGAAAACTTAAATTTAACTTTCTCTCAGCTTTTTGGATACCTAGCAAAATTAAAAAATATTTTCTATCTCCATGACCTAAACTCAGAAATTGGTAATGAAATTGGATTCCAAGTTTTTTGGCTTAGATACTTTTGTGAAGGTTTAGTTTAACTACTGCAACTTTTTATTAGAAACAACACTGACACAAATGCTGAAATTCTCTCTTTTTTTTTTTTTCATCTGTACTTRTCATTTAAAATGCCTAGACTTGCGCCTTTGATAAAGTAGACAGGTTTTGGGGGGTTTCACTGGGATATTTCTAGGGATATATTCCATAACGTAGATGCTGTACCTACTTTATCTAAGGATACATTTCCATGGTATTATGTATTGTGACATAGAGAAAAGTACTTCYGAATGGATTTATCGTACTACCGCTAGTAGCTAGCTGAGAGATACTATGGGTATGAGATATATACCTTTACCAGAGTTCTTCTGGAAAGAGGCTAGCAGAGGAATCTGTCTGAAATTTGAGTGGTTAAGGCAACACAAATTGACAAAATAATTACCAATAAATTGCCATAAATAAATAAATTTGTTTTTCACCCAAAAGTCTTAAAGGAAACAAAGACCAAATAGATGGCTTAGTAACAGTAAACTTCCTTAGCACCTACTAACTAGCTACTAGTTAGTAGCTAGCTACTGACTAGCTGCTGACAAGTGTGTATTCAATTACTAAGAAATTTTCTATGAGGAACGCTTGGAAAAGACCTGTAAGCTTGATGTCTATATTAGGTAAATTAGCGGAAAATGTTAAAAAAAAAAAAGAATTAGTGGACACCTGGATAAACTAAAAATTATTCTGGATGAATCAACATGGCTGTGTAAAGAAAATTTCTGCTTTACAAACCTCTTGGATTTTTTGAATAAGTCAGGAAAATTGATAATCTTAACTTGGATTTCAAATAGGCATTTAACAACTACAGTCACAAAGCTTTTAGGAAATGTACACAACGCTAGTGCGTGAAAGAGGAAAAGTGCTTGCTTGTGTAAATGATTGGATAAAAGATAATAAATAAAAGGTGGGAGCAAACCATCAGGTCTTTCAAGAGGTGTGTGACCAATGGACTTCAGTGGGGTAGAGCCAGTATAGGTTCCTGTAGAGTATCATGGATCACATTTCCTAATAAAGCCTTCAGCATTCCTTGGGTTTTTGCGTAAGTGGGTCCAGGAAATACATTTCACACCGTTATGGTGATCAAGAAGTCAAATATGTGATCTAATAATACCTGAATATTATCATAGGAAGGATATGGTAAGTGGCACTTAGTATCTCTTTTCCCAAGTATATTACCACCTTTACCACTTTACCACTTTTCAGAATGTTTCTTTATGATTGTTTTTTCTGAACATATCTCTCCTCTTTCAACGTTTGGTTGATCTTCTGTTGTAGCCAGCACAGTGCTGGCCTTCCAGCACAGTGCTGGCCTTCCTACAGTAAGATCTGTTAGAGCACCTCAGCTGGTGGGATGCAGCCAGGCTACAGGCATGAGATAACTCCTCCTGTGGAGGCTTCTCAGGTTCAAGCTGTTGGAGACAGAATACTGATTTAGATGGATCCTTAGCCTAAACCTCTGCATCTGTCCTTACATTCTTAAGGTTGCAATATGTTGTAGATTGTGTTCACCTGTAAACTACAAGACTGAAAACCCACCAGGAGCCTCGCTCTTCTCCCAGATACATTGGTAATGTTTGCTATGGAGTCTCTATGTGCTCTTGCATATAAATACCAAAATTTGCTCCTATAATTTCTAATTTTAGGATATTGTGAAAGAATTACTATATAAATTACAAATGAGATATCCCAATCAAGGATAACTGCGCAAATTCCAACCATTATTAGAAGTACAAAATAAAATGTTTACTTACTCTGCACTGTCACCTTCTTCAAGTGTAGTTATTCTGTTCACCTGCACTGACTTTCGTATTGACTATAATGTTTTCTTCAAATTCCACCTGGACTTGGACTTTGGAAATATTTATACTTTGTCAACTTGGCTCTGAAAATCAGGAAGTATTGGACAGATTTATACAACTTTATCTTTCACATATAATTTTATTGTTGATTCTGAACCAATAATGGAGGATACAAAAATTTTAAAATATAATGCCATGATATGATATCTTTCTGATGAGGACAATATAGTTCACAATTTCAGCATGCATAAATCCAAGCTTGAACTTATGTAAATAGAGCGCTACTGCTCAGGCATTAGATTTATTTGTTCTTGTGATGTAATTCGTGTCAGCTCTACAACAAATTGTAATTGACACACACACAAAAACATGCTAAATCAGTAATCAGCTCATTTACACAAAGATTTTTAGGAAGGATCCAAAAGTGGATAGGAATCTGAATTTGAGTATCGCTTTGTGGGACTGTCGCTAAAGTGATTATAAGTCATTATTTGATTAATATCCCTGAAACATATTGAGCAGCATTGTGAACAGACATCTTRAAAAACAAGGAGGTGAAATTGTCCCGTGCTACCTCAAAATAAGGTAGGGTATTGCTGTTTTCATTTGAATTTCARTAAGCAGCTGGAATTAAATATCCAGACTGTAAGAGCTCACCTAACACGACTGAGAATTTTAAAAGGTGATGATTTCTTGACAACAATAGTTTTAGGTGTAAACAAGAGCATTAATATTAAGCCTATTAGCTTAACAATTGCAAACACAGAAGAGTGTGAGACAGATTTTSCTTTGTTACTATTTTGATTTTCTTCTCACCTGCTCCTGCAGTGGTAAAACTGAAACATTTATGTCAAAAAAACTGTGGTCCCGCGATACCTATGCTAATGTTAACATAAGCCAATAAGCAAAGCACTGAGTCATGCAGAGCTACAGCCGGGCACCTGGAAAGAAGACAACCTCCTTTCACAAAGCTTACTAGCCTGGTTTCAGCACAGGCACCCTATGCCAGTGTGACTACACCACTCTTGCAGACTCTGCTTGGGTGCCTCTTCTGAGCTCTCTAAAGGTTTGGCTTTAGGGCTAAGGTGCAAGAGGCTAGAAGTTCATTATGCAAACACCTACATTTGTGCTAGCTGTGTTAGTAGCCATTTATAGTCAATTAGGCAACATATTAAAATGAGATGAATTGAAATCCAGATAGGCCTGTTTTTCTACATTGGCTGAATAACGCATGTTAACACCTAATTCAAATATGGACATCTAAATTGTAGACTTCTAAATTTAGGCAGAATTAGTCTTATTCTGTATATTTTTAAGAACAAGTTGGATATGTTCTCAAATTCCTACCAAAGTATCAACAGATGTATGTAAACAGACCTCCTCTGAAGAAAGTCATTACATTTATGGCAATTTATGTCAGCAGCAGATTTAACTTAAGCTAATGGTAGAACTTCCTTGTAATATCTCTGCTAGATCTTGAATATATTTTCCTTTGTTCTTGCTGTAACTCTCAGCTTCAAGCAAATTAAAAAAAATAAAAAATGGAACTTAGATTTCTGTGCCTCACTTTTTAGGTTCATTTGTTTGTTTGGATCTATTTTATCAAATCACCAAAGCCACTGTGCTCTGGTAATAAAATTTTAATTATTTTCCCTCAATTAAAGGCAATAAAGCAGTAAAGCATTTAAGTGCAATAATTACTGTTATTTTAATAGTAACACTGAATCAAAACACTGCATGTGAAATTTAATCAAAGACAAAAGGTGAAACAAATTCACAGAGTTAAATCTTWAAAAAAAAAGAATTAAAGCACACGAGTTCAATATCCCTTTCTAACAAAGTTATAGATTAACAGTATACATTTATTAATGAACTTTGGAACGAAGAATATTGCTACACAGAATATCTTTCAGTAATTCAAAGTGAAAAAAAAACTTAATGTCCTACTCAGGCACCTACAATAATGSTGAGGGTGGACTCTCTAGCCTGCTAAATCATCAAGATAGTATTTATTTGTGAGAACTGATGTACCYGAGAGGCTCTCGGAGGGTAACAGGGGAGGTGGCCAGCCTGGAGAGCAGGGCCAGGGCAGSGGTGGTGGTGAGTGGGCCAGTAGCAGGTCCCACACGGAGGGGCAGCTCACCCCACTCCCTGCCTTGGTGCTTGGCTTGGGTGGGAGCAACAGGCTGCCCTGGGCCCTGGCAGAGGTACCCTGACGGGTAAACATGATGCCTCAGCTTGGACACCTCTAGTAGAAAAGTTTGCACATGGTGTCTGTCTCTTTTTCTTCTTGAAGGTATGTTCAGCTGAGGTTCTGCTGTAACTTACTTAAGGCATTTCTCTGCCTCTTCCAAGCCATCCACTTCAGCGATTTCTTTGCAGCTTTATTTTGAATTCATAAGTAGACAACTTAACATTCTCATCAGCAATGCTGACCTGGACTTTTSCTGGTAAGACAGTGCTGCAGTTCAGCTTCCTGTTGATTGGATCTTTGCCTTTTCTTTTTTACACCACTGGGAATCTGCCTCCTTCAAGAATATCACCAYGGAACACCTCATCCAAGAAGAAACCTGGTCTTACCATTAAAGTTTTAAAAATATTCTGACTACCATTCTGCCTACATAGTTATTTCAGAATTAGATGAAAATACATCTAAAGTACTTAAATGCCTTTAAGACAGCATTGAGCCATTTCTGTTATGCAGCTGTCCTACCTTTCGTTTCAGTAATCCCATAATTTCTAGTTGCACTAAGTAAAAAGAATGCTTTTGCTCATTTTAATGTGCATACTTGTTTATATGCTGCTGCTGCCCTATGCACTTCTTGAAAACCTCCATGCTACGGTTTCATAAATAAATGTATAAATCTTATTTCCTATATGGGATTAACTAAACCTAACTCTKAGACAAAATCCTTAGTTTAGGATAGAGAGCTGGAATCATGGCTAAATATTCTGAGAATTTTGATGGATGAAGTAATATATAGTGATTGAGTCAGGTCTTTAATGAAGAAGACAGAATGAGTACAGAGTAGTTATTTGCTCTTGTCCTGGAAAGTCAGTATTGAACATCATTTTCTTCCATTAAATTTGTTTAGGATGGTAGAAGAAATGCAACTATATTACAACTGCATATGAAGAGAATGATTAAACAGTTAAAATATGCTGGCCTCTGAAATCACTTCAATATACACTTTAGATCCATTTATCCAGAAGCTGGATACAGCTTCTTTMTTGGAAACAAGTCTCCAATGCTTGCTTTTTTATATAATAGCTTCATTATAGACACTAGAATATCGTTGCAGCAGTTCTAGGTAAAAAGTCAGTTTGGAAGTGTCAGCCTCCACTGACATTGCACTTTACAGTACATGTGATATTACATTTATTTTCCACTGTATATAAAAGGAAATATTGAAATATTTCTAACGCTACTATATAGTTGCTCTCTGTAAAGGCTGGCTTTCTAGAACTGGCCCCTGCCCTTGTCCTTGACTAATGAATCATTGGATATAGTGTTAAGTCATGGCACAGATCTCAGATCAGAATTATTTTAACTTACTGTATGTGTTTCGTTAGCACTTCACTTTGTACTTTSCCAATAGATAGCTTTGCCACCTTCTCCCTAGCTCTTGTCTTATGCCTAAGGTAGATGCATTTTATAGTATGTGTAGTAGAAAAGAACCTAAAATTGTATTAATAAATATATRTTATGAATCATGAAGAGTCATAGGTACACAATATACTCCAGTAGTTATGAGCCTTTCTCCTCCATTTTTTCCACCAAATGTAATATATCTCATACTCTATTAATGAAGGAAACTGATCAAAATAACTATATTGCAAGAAAAAATGTGTTCACGCAATATGCTGAATGTATTGCTGTGATGCTTGTTTCTCACATCTATTGCTTTGTTTTATGATAGAAGGGTCAATTTTAAAGGCTCCCTAAAGGAACGTAAATAAATGTTACTGCAGAAGTGTTAGTTAATCCTTATGAAAGTACACTATTATCTTCACCCTTTGTGTTAGCTTAAATAAGAGAAATATTTTAAACTTTTGTCATTTTTAACTTGTATAAATGAGTAGCCTTGGAGTATGTGAAAGTGCTTATATGAATTCTGAACCAAAGTATCCTGAAATATACATCCTCAGCAAAAAGATTTTAAAAAAATGTAGCAATCGTTTTGTATTCTCTTACYGCTAAGTTCTCCAGTCTTATTCTTTTCACTGGCAAGGAGAAGTGTGATGCAAGTTACTCACACTTGAGGGAAACATAGGGTTTGACATTATTTATCCCAATATCATGCTCCAGTGTTATAGAGATGCAGCGTATTCATGTAGCACTGATAACAATATAATATTTTATGATATGGGACGCTTTGACAAATTTGCTTGCAATATTCCTTATAAGAAGGAAAATTTTAGCCATTTCTTTCTTCCAAGCATTCGTACTGGAGTAGAATTTACRGTGTGGTTGATATTCTGTCCTAGAAGAAAAACAATTATTAGGGCAGATTCATAGAAGTGTTGAGATGCTTAACTTTGATATGCTTTGCTATACAAAGTARTGAAGAGCATATTGAAAGAGTTGGGTGTTGAAAAGAAAGATTCTTGAAAGACTGCAAGCTGAGTAGAAATTCAGAAATGCTTGTCAGTGGGAAGTAAAAGGAAGAATTTACAGGGGATGGTAACTTTCAGTAGGTGATATTCATGTTTTCCTACATATTTTKTGTACTGAGCTACTTAATGGTATGCTTAGGGATTAGAGAACTAAAGCTATTACAGAATTAAGTGGTGGGATTCTAATATCTTGATGGTAGTCTACAACTATGCCAGGAAGAGATGCAACAAGAGACGAATAATATATACATGACAGCGAGTTGTAGACTAAAACTACAGGAGTTTTTGGCTTACGAAACTGTTTTCTTCACAGCTTTCTAACTTGCAGAAAAGAAAGAGCTGTTAAGTTTGCTATTGAAAAATGCAAGACAGTTTCATGCGAAGTGTGTATATATTTCCTGTTTATGGGTGCACACTGTGAAGAACACACAAGAATGACTGTGAAGTGATTTCTATTTTGTAAGAAAATACACAGAAGCTTGGACGGTAGATGAAGTCACTGAAGAATGTGAAGGAATCATCACTGGATAGTACAGCTGCTTGCGAAGAACCTTTAGCATAAAGATGAAGTCCCATGTGATGACACAATAAACTGAAACATGAAATAACACAAAGATGGAAAATAAAGGAAGGCAGTGGAATGTTATATCAAAGATGCAGGAAAAAGAACAGTAAAGAAGGAAATATATAATAATCTGACCTTGATATTCCTCAAATAGCATTCTGTCTTGAAAAACAAATGGTTAAATAAAATAAAAAAAGAACTCAGTAAACTTAGGAGAACAAAAACTGAATGAACATTTAAAGGGATGAAGTGAAGAAAAGAGAGAGATAATTAACCTTGACTGAAGTTAGATCTCTGAGTCTTAGATTAAGGAAATAAAATGATATATTGTCCTCTGCATATTAGCAAAATGATGTCACAGTAATACTGCTGGATATCTGAAAAAAAATTATAATATGAATGAACGACCAAGAAGAATACCTGATATGATTAAAAACCTCCTCTGGAACTAAAGCAGCAGCTTGTGCTAGGGGCAATGCAAGCGACCTTCACAGAGATACTTATAATACTTAAGAAGAACACAGTCAGTGACATGAGAGCTTTTCTGGTGATTATATTGATGTTGTAGAGAGAAGAATTTTGTTTTCTTCGAAGAATACAGCAAATATTTCTCAGATGATAGCTTCCTTGCTGTCAACCACCTCCCCATAAGAAGTTGCACACATTATTGCATACTAGGATCAGTGTATGGGGTTTAAACTGCTGAGGGAAAGGGACAAAAGAATATTGTGATTTAAAATAAACCTTGGAAGTCATATCTAATGCATAATGTAAAACAGAATGTTTGGTAAAGAAATGATACAGTTAGAGAGGCAAGATACTGAAGCATTTGTACATAAAAATAGAAATATAACAAATTAAACTAAATGTGGTATTAAAAATACAGAATATTATTTTAATGTGGGAGAATTAGCTGAAATCCAGTAACCAAGTTCCTATATATGGATTTTTTAGGATAGTAAAATTCATGTACAGAACAGAAAATTAAGAAAAGGCAGAAATTTAGATTTACATGCCAGAATTTAAGTGTCAGTGAGACACAAAACAAGTAGGGAAGGGGAATTATGAAATTCCAAAGTTAAGGATAAGAATTATGTCTTCTCATCAGACCTGGACCTCATCAGACCTCCTTCAGACCTATTTTTTTACTAGAGGCCATGAAGTCCAGTAGGTAAACTAAAGAATTTATTAACAGTAGACAATATAATGAAACAGAAAAGGATATTGAGTGAGAGAACACATGTTTACTAAAGAGGAAATGCTACATTTCTTACACTTAAATTGACTGAATATTTTGACTGTAAAAAGAATCTTGCAACTATTGCCAAGAACATAAGCTCCTCAGTTGTGTAGTAGGTGTTGACACTTGCAGAAGAAAGTCTTCATGCCAAAGACGGCTTTTCTTTTGTCCTGTAATGGTATGTTCTGAGTTGCTGAATTGTAAATCACAATGCCTCCCTCTTTGCTTGAATTACTCGAGAAAACTTTGGCGCCATGGGAAAGTAATGATAACATGAGAAACTTTCTGGGTTCTTATCACAATCAAAGCAACAAGAACTAATAGAAACCATGCCAGAATAGTTCTTCAAAGAGAGTTAGTAATTAGACTGAAATAAAGCAGGTATCTCTGGTTTGCATTCACAGTTGTGACCTCTGTCTTGGAGCTGGATTCATAACACATCTTGCTTTTCTTTGCCTTGCAAAATATGGCAGCAGTTGCTGAACCAGGGACAGTAACAGTTAGTGTAGTCAGCTATGAGTCTGGCTCTACACCATCTTCAATTATTTTATTATTTTTTTAATATTAACCAGAACATCACTGACAGTAAAGAAATAGAAAACTCTTTCAGCAATATTCTGGACATCCCAGTAGCTGTCGCATCCTCTTGGAAGGCAGGAGATGCAGATTCAACCCCCTGCTCCAGACTGTGTGTGTCTAAATTCCCTCACTCTCTTCATAGCACAGGCATTTACAGAGGATAGCTATGGGAGGCAAGGTAGTTGATGACTGCATTTGATTTAGGAGTCTAAATCTCCTTGATGATGCTATTCCTCTTTTCACAGTTGTTTTCCTCTTTTTCTTACCTCCCCTGTGGTCTACAGGCTAATGCTACAATACCAAACATTTCAACAGCTGAGGGGCACACAGCTTTTTCTTGTGTCCATCAGTAATTACTTACCATAATCCTCAGCTAGACTGAGCCACATTTTTCTTACCTCTTCCAATTTACTCTCTATTACTTTAGAGCCATCTCTACCCATGGAATTTATGATTCTGGTGGCCATTACAGATGAATGAGCATCTGTATTATTCTTCTCCATTCAAACTTAATAGAAGATGACAATCTTCTTAAAATTAGCCAAAAGACTTTTAAGTATTGCAGATGATTAATTTTGAAGTGTCGTTGGAAAATAGGAAAATAGCATATGACTGAGTGCTTCTGATGAAGAAACTTCAGCAAGAAATGGTAAAAGGCAGCAAATAAAATAGAGCCAGACTACTGAGTACCTAATATGGTAGTCTGCATTCTATTCATGCACTAATAAAAAAAAGATGAGTTTCAAGAGTTTGCGCAAAAAGAATGACTGCAGTTTATGACACAAAAATACGTAACCACTAATTCATTTTGGAAGTAGTTATGAAAATATAATTTGTCCTTTTCAACCTTTAGTGAGTTGTTTATCTTTGGGATACATTAATTTTTCATAAGTATAGGTTATATAATGAGAAAATTATTTTAAGTCTGAGATGGAAACAATCTACAATAGTTGTTTCTGTGTTCTTGTATATCCCGTCCCATACAGATGAATGACCCCTATAATGAGGATTTTAACTTTCTCTTTGAAAGAGTGCCCTCAGTGTAATAGCCTGGACATTTTGGTTATTTTTCATTGCATTTAGCCCAATTTTTCTGCATTCAGTTTCATTTYAACATCCTAGGCTAACTTAATTTTACTAATCTTTGCACCAGTGTTAGAAATCTCTACTATTCCACAACGACAGAAGAAGAGAAAAAGAAAATATTTTTTGCAGATATGTTATCTACAGTCTTAGGGTATTAATAATGGCAGACTTGCATCTTAAGAAATGATCTCCACTCAGCCACTCTTTCATAGGAACATAATAAGCTTCCCAAAAACTTTGATGATGCACATGGATAAAATCCCATTGATAGTTCAGAGTTAACTTTAATTCTTTTAAAAGATATGCATATCAAGAGGCATCAGTGACATAAGGAATGACACAATTTGGTTGTAAACAATCCTCAGTAAGGCTTCAGTAAATCTGACAGTTTTTTTTTTTTTTTTTTTTTTTTTTTTTTTTTTTTTTTTTTTTTTTTTTTTTTTTTTTTTTTCTTTTTTTTTTTTTTTTT
>NW_028187066.1:875062-883747 GCF_003343005.1 Rhea americana | reverse complement strand
ATTTCTTCTGGTATCCATTTTTTCTTTTTGTATTTTTCTTTATATAGTATTGATTCTCTAGCATGCCTCTTCACATTTTCATATATGTTTATTGTGGCTTATTTGGTCATCCATTAGCATGGCTTAATATTACTACAGCATATAAATCAATTCCTGCCTCCTCTTACAAACGCCTCCAGTCTATTAGCTTATTTCTGGTATTGAGCTGTCTAGAATGTTTTTCTCTACTTTAGTGGTATCTTGGAAGTGAGAAGATATTTTCTCCATGGCTCCCTGTTTCTTCATAAACTGATGAAAATGAATTGGACTCTTTAACTGTGAYGCAGTATTGCAAACAGAGGACTCATATTCTCCTGCAGATGAAATATCTCCAAATTATCTCCCATTTTTTGCAAGCTAAGAAGAAGCAGCTGTGCAATTACTGGGGACTAGCTGATGTTTAGAGACTCACTATTTAACAGCAACTTGTTTACATAGTTTAGCCACAGTCTACAGACATCCTAAAGACCTTCTCTCTCTTCCTGACGTACTTGGCTGAGTATATTCAGCTCTTCTCCAGGACCAGGCAATTCCCCCTTCTCTTAGCAAGTTCCTGAGAGTAGGGTCTGGACAAGATAATCAAGTGGATTCCTCTGAAAGGGGACTGCTGAGTAACAGTAGAAGTTACCTGTTCACTCTGTCTTGGATGAAGTTCTCTGGATCTTGTAACACCATCTGAAGTGGCAAGTTCTGCTTTATGGCTTTGCAGAGAAGCATACGGCATAAGGTAGGAAGTAGAATGTATACTGTTATACTGTAGGGATTATGACATCTAAAAATGAGAAGCGTTTACTTCCAGAAGCATAAATCCAGGACATATTAATATTATGAAGCATGGTGAGGGACTACACACTCATCATCCTGTTCTAAGGAAAGGCAATAACAAACTTTAAGAGAGGTGACTAATACCTTTCTGTTTTTAAGAACACTCTATCTATTTTCATTTTGCTTAATGGTGCCAGSATTTTCAACCATGAAGTCAAGAGGTGGTAAATGTCTTTCACACTGAATGTCAGGACTCAGTAAGTAACTGTTAAACTGTGAGTGTTATTTTTAATGAAAATGTTGGGCTATATTTATAAATATCAAATATTTTTGATATCAGTTAGTACAAAAGCTTGTTTAGAAAWGAAGATAGCTTATGAAATATGTATATTTTATGTATATATATGTATATAATTTACAGTTTATCACTGAAGTGGAGAATGGCGACATTAAAAGCAGCATGATTCATTTAGGAAGATAATAGTTACTTTGGTAGTCAGTCTTGTTAATTTGAATTCACTTACTGAGTAATCATTCACAAATGTTCAGGATCAGTCACATGTTATATTTAGGTGTGCGGGTCTGTATACAAGCAAGACAGATGTATACTTTTACGAACAGTTTGTTAGACAGTTCCAGTCTAGGTTAATTTTTTTCATTATAGATATACCACTTCGTCCTACTGTGTTTCATAGTAATATTGCATTTGTCCATCCCCTGCCAGGTGCCTTTGACAGAAGCAAACAGTGAATTCAGATCTGCCTGGAGATTTTTCTGAAAGAAATTGAACTGTGACTTCTACCTTCAATTCTGATGCTGTTTCTATTCCAGAGAAATTAAAATAAAATTCCCTTACCCACTTTTACATGTGTTTCTTGCTCACCAGTATTCACAACCCTTGACACAGAGGAATTTTAATAGAGAAGGAAAAGGGGAAAAAAATCAAAATAGGTATGTAAGTCCCTAACCTTAAGTATATTTGCAATTTGCTGTGCAATTTGGATGCTAATAGAATGAGGTGCTTCTGGTTCTGGCTCACAAAAAAGCACTGTTCAAGGACAGATAGCTTGCAACTTTCTTCATATAGCTCTGATAGTGCAAGTCAATTCAGATTTCATAAAGACCTGGGACCTACTTTGAGTAAGGACTGGCAATCATATTTAGGTGTTTTGTGGTTCAGACAGGTGGAAAATGCCCAAGTAGTATTTCCAAATTTCCTGGTTGCGGTGCTGTGTTTTCCRGTGCATCATGTCATGTCATTTTGTATCACATTGTCTAAAACAATGTGACTGATGGTGTGCCTCAGAAATAGAAGCAACTGACAGTGCCTAATCTAATTCATGAAAACACAACTTTCAAAAGATGTGCTCTGAGACATGTGTCATGCAATATTTTCATATACCCTTCCCTTTAACTTCTGCTGACCTGAGTTCAAACTCTTCCCGGTGGCCTGTCCTTCGTGACAGTGAGCTTGGTGTCTCTGCTTTTCAGAGAACCTCTGTTGGTTTCTATGGCATCTGAACCAGGCTTTGAAAGCTTTCTATCCGGCAGTCACTGGTAAGAGATTATTTATCAATATTCTCAGAAATTTAAAAGTGGACATCTTAGTTTTATCTATCTTTGGAATTCTATTAGTGTAATGAAAATCTATGCTTGTATAACATCAAAAATAGAAATATATAATTTACACAACCTTTTTTTTTTTCTTAAAGATGTTACACCTTTAAGGAGCTTGAGTGTAGTAAATAAATTCATAAGCTGTAAAAATGTTCTAATGGCGCTTCAAAGATAAACATAATGAAAAGAGTAATTTGGGTAATCTGTTTCATTCAACTATGTTATCTTTCTCTATTATCTTCTTAATAACTTCTATTATCAAAAATATAAAAGAAAATACTTTCTACTTAAATTATGTACTGATAGTTTATATACAAAAGTGATCAAAGGTAAGATGAGCTAATGAGCACACAAATATTTCACTTGTACTGTATCTTTAAGTCAGTCTTACAGAAGCAGTCTTAAAAAAGTTTATCTGTGCAGGTGTCTGATAACAAGTTACTTATTTGACTTTTTGTGATAATTATAAATAATAAAATAAAAATACAATTCAAAATCTTAGGAAAGGTCCTGAATGAATAATGGGCAGAAATTATTCATATACTTTGGTCTGCAGTGTGAGGCATTTAATCTGAACATCAGTCATGTTAAACTTTCTATGGTGGCAGCATATTATTTTTACAGTTGTACAGAAATATTACAKTCGAGAACAAAAAGGAAGTTACAGTTGTTTTGTTGATCTTCCTATTAGAGAATTATTTTGGTACTTTGCTATAATCTCATATTGTACATCTGATATTGTGCATTATTTAGAACTAAGCCTTATGAAACATCACCCCGGAGGTCAAAAAATAACTCAGTTATGAATTTAAACCAAATGTTTGAAGGGAGGAAAGCAGGTTTGCAAACACACAGCCCTGTCTCCTGCACGTCTCCTGGGGATTCTCAACTGCTGACTCCTTATCTTAACATGTAACATAATAACCAATTACTGTCAAAGTTACCAGACCCATCAGACTACTATTGCATTAACCTTATGCACTGGTTGAAGAGAAATGCAATCCATTCACTGCTAAATTAATTACTAATTTTAAAGTTATCATTAAATAATGTCATCCAAAAATTGGCATAAATCATGTGGTTAAATATCAAATTAGTTACCAAGAAAGGCAAAGGAGTGGCAAGTCCTATTCAAAGGATTTCATTACATTCATTTGCTCAGAGCACTGAGAGGTCATAATTTTAACCTTGTAAGGGTCCAAACTATACGAAAATTATTCATGTCACCAAAGGCCAGCAATAATTCTTTTAATTCCGTGGCATATTAATGACTAACAACGAATGAGCCCCTTAAGTGTCTCATTTATTGTCTTAAATATGAAAATGTTTTAGAGATTAGAGAGGAAATTGTTTGAATTAATTAAGTGAACTGACGCTCAAGGGAGCTGGTACAAGATTTTCAGACAAAGGCTGAGAATTTACAATAATGACATTTCTTTCATGGTTAGAAAATATAGTACCAGAGGGACTTTGAGGCACTCTTAACATTTTAGGCTGATGTCTGTTGAGAGCTTGAGATTCCTCTGAAAGCATTTATTTTATTCATCGGAGACTCCTCTCAATTACAGCATGAAAGGTATCACATTAAAATAGCCATGAGGCCCACAAATTTCACCATTTAAATGGGATCGGATAACTGACACAACGAAAATTCAAAATGTAAATGGAAACTATTAAAGTAATAGGATCATTTATAAAAAATCCTTTTTTTTYCAGGAAAGGTAATGTGCATAAGATAAAAAACAGAACTGTGTTGAACAGAGCTAACTTAATCACTTTTTTCCCCTCCTTTTTGTGATATCTATTAAGGGAAAATCCTTGGTCCTTAAATGCAGCTCTGTGCCCTTACTCTTCGTAGTGACCCAAGTGGTGGGAAGGACCCCAGAGAATTCTCTGAATTAGTTTGAGCACATGAGTTCTAGCACATGTTGTCACTGCTTTTCAACATGACAAGCTTTCAGACCCTGTGTTGTCCCTTCCTTCTTGGTTAAAAAGTCATAACGAGTATACATCAGAGGCGTTATCCATAAATGAGTTAGGAAAAGGATAAAAAGCTAAGGCACAAGTTTGCCTTTGGTGTTTTCAAATCCTGTTATGATCAAATGTAAATTAGAATGTCAAGCAACGGATCTGCAGGGATTTTTTTTTTCTTTTAATTCAGCTAAAGGGRCCAGTGATACTACAACACCATACAATAAAATCAAATACTTTTTCTCATGTGATCTCTTTCTTTCTCTTTTATAATTACTCAACATTTTATTTAGTCAAAATAAAAAGAAAAAAAAGGAAAAGGTAAAAGTTAAAAGCTAGGCTAAAGGGCAACAAAGTCTTCCCAATTTTGATAGTTTCTATCTGATTTTTGAGTCCTAAGGTTTTCAGTTTAAAAATCTATTGTTCTCAGTAAAAGAGTCCAGCTCTCAGAAAACTGGCTATTAGAAATAATTTAACAAGATTCGTACTTGAAAATGTGTAGCTACTGTACTTTTTTTATTTTAATTAAGTTTAGCCAAGCTAGTATTTATTTCAGTGGTATTTTTATAAATTATATTTTTCTGACACTTAGTAGCACAAGAAGATTTTCAAAACCTTAGTAATGAACAGAGAGATACAAGCCACGGTTAATCCTTTTAGCCTATCTTGAGAGCGATTATACCTTCTAAAGGATGTGTAGAAATGAACTAATGGAGTGCATGTGGCAGTGAATACTAGCTCTCATTCTACAGAAGACAGGTGCTAACGACAACAGAAGCTTTAGGCCATTAGATAGTCATCAGAACGGAGAGCATAAGCATGCCTCTTCGGGGCTGCAATTATATTTAATGGTGTCCATCCTACTCAGTATCAGGTAGGAGTAAAAGTATATCTTTGTTAACTGTTAAAATGYATTTAAACACATAAGACACAAGGCTCAGGAGAAGTGCCTTTCTTCTCTTCTTCYTCTTACAGCCCTGTTCAGCTAAGGTGCCCACCTGCCTCTCTCTCTCGTCTATCTGGCTAGTGCGGTAGAAGCCAGAACCCTGAATTAGGTGCCTACACTTTATACGCACAGGCACACCTGTGCATGAGAATGATCGCATGGAATTGCCATTCTGCAGGTCTGAGTTTAACTAAAATGGAAAGCACAAAAGCYTGTGAAGAATCACAGATCTCTTAAAAGCCTAGAAAGGAGCTCTTCAGGCTGCACCTTCCACCTTGAGYGACTGGAGCTTAGAAACCTCTTCTTTTTTTTCCTGAAAGAGCYAACTGCAATGTCCTCTTCAGTCTGAAAAGGCTCTCCAACCCTCACACACTGGGCACAGTGGTCTATTGGGTGCAGGAGAAGTCTGCATGTTCTCGGAATCTTTCTTACAACTTGGACGCTAAGTTAAGAGAAGTCTGAGATTTTTTTTGTCTGTTTGTTTCTGAGAATCAACATTTGCTTTGTGGATATTGATTGTTCCACAGAGAGGTCATTACCCTTAAGAAGATAGAAAATACATACAATTCCTGAATGGCCAAGTATTTCTGTACTAGAAAGAGCTATACTGCATAAATGTTTCCATAAGGTAGAGAAACACCAGTTTTGTATTGTTTTTAGTAATTTTCACATACTTCCACATGCTCTGCTTTTTGGATAGCAAAACCTTGCTCACTTTGCTAAGTCACTAATATACTTTCTGTGTATTGTGTACTTGCTTTAAGAATATGTAAACATTTCTATGAAGTGCATAATGTGAAGATTTCTTTGACAGGTACGTCATCTAACTTTTGCTTAGGAAGAAAATACTCTCTCTTTTCTATTTGAAAGCATATTTTTAACAAAAGGAACACTATTTTATACAAACTCCTCATTAATCACTGGATGACATCTTTGGCTTTCTCTGTGTTTCTTACTATGCCTTATTAATTTTGACTAATCTTACTTCACACTTTCAATTGATAGTGTGTCCTGAGGTCACCTAAATTTTCTGCCATTGTCAAACTGTAACTTCTTCTTCCTTTTCTGTGTAGAGCAAAACTTGCATGCTCTATCCAAATGCATGTACCTAAGTGTACTTAGATTTAGGCTAGCCTCAGATGACCTGAAAGCTTTAAAGTGGTATTTTAAAAAATAACAAATTTCAAGCCTTTTAAAGATCTCTTTAAAGCTGAAGATTGTAGATGCTATATCTACCTAGAAACAGTTAATCATTATTTTGCCTACAGACTCCCTCTATGTTGCTAGGGCTTGTAGCTAGATYACACCCTGTGCTGCATATCACAAAGTATTACAGTAGTGTGTGAGAAAATTTGGTTTGAAGAAGTCCTCTAAAGTTCACCAGAAACAATGGCACTCTCAGAAGTGTAGAGGGACCTGATACAGCTGCTGTAACTACATAGAAACATAGAAAATACTGCTCACTCATCATTCCCACACCATCTGTTTAATAAGTTAACTRTTTTTGTCACTTTGATTCATCTTGGCTTATCAAAAAAGGAAGGGTGTAAACCTAAATTCTAGCTTTCTTGTGGCCTGATACAAGTGTAAAAGAAGAATTCCCTGTGTATACATGTCAGTGAGTGTTGTCTTCAATGAAAATATATATAACGGTTATCTCTGCAACTAAGCACAGATCTTTAAATATAYGTCAGTGAGGTAATGCTATGCTAATGTGTAAAAGCTGATGCAAATGCATCTCTATATCAAGTATGCATGTTGGAAAAAAACATAAATCTTACATAAATATTATGCAATGTTACATTATGTAAATTTTATTGTAATAAAAAACATAAACTTTGGCCTACCTCCTTTTCTTTCATTGATAGATAGGTCTAGCTATCTTTTATGGGACACTGTAATGCAAGAAAAATTTTGGGGAAGTTGATTGACGTGTTATTTATTCAATTTTAATCTTTTTAATATTTATTTCTATAATTATTTCATGTAAAATACACATCAAAAACAAATATTAATGTAAAAATAGGTAGTCTGGAAGGAAAAATGCGAATGACTTTCTTTCTAGTTGTCTATCCATTAGATTTTTGCAGGAAGAGAGAGAAAAAAGAAGATATCAAATGTTTCAGACAAAAGGGAGTTATAGCTTTTGAAAATACTGCATGTATCCATCTGAAAGGCTGTGTTTGTATTTCTAAGTCTCRGGTGGCAAAGATATAGAGAAGTCTTTTAGGGAGAAAATACATTAAGTTTTGTAATATAAGTTCTATTTAGTTTCTTAATTTGATTTTATTTCTGAAGCATTACCTGGAATAGATGCCCCATTTAGGGACATAGAAGACTTATACATACAGACAAACAAATTTGGATGTAAGTTATACATTTGCCTCTTGCAAAGTATTATCCAAGGATGATACATAAGAGCATAACAAAAAATTGAATTACTTCATTATGAGCACAGTTCGGTGCGGTTAAAAAAATACTCTTTCCATCAAAACAAAACAAAACAAAAAGTGCAGCTCAATGAGAAGTATTGACTATTAAAAGTCTGCTGTGAAAAACATGGTATTTTCCTGT
Source organism: Rhea americana (assembly GCF_003343005.1). Lineage (NCBI taxonomy): Eukaryota > Metazoa > Chordata > Aves > Rheiformes > Rheidae > Rhea > Rhea americana. The sequence goes on along the minus strand of NW_028187066.1, from coordinate 875,835 downwards.
ACACCTTACTATTTCCCATTCTGCTGGAAAGCTGTTATAACATTTGTTCTGAATAAACATTGTTTACCCACCCCCAACACCTGCCCAAATGTTTGGAGAGGTTTTTTCTGAGTAATGGAAAGTAGGTCATTCAATTAACTTTTCTCAATTTAAGTTACTAGAATCAAAAATAACCTAATACTCCTTTTGTGAATCTGGCTTTCACAGGCTGAACTATGTTTCATAACAGTCTGAAGTATCAGGTACAAATGATAAGAGATACATCACGAGCACATTTAAACAAGGAAAAGCAATTCTTTTGTGYAGGCTGCCAATCAACAGCATCTTGGCAAGATTAGACCACCTCCTACACCTGGGTATGCAGCACTGAGCTACAGACAAGCTCTTGAGAACGGAGTTATTTCTTAAATTACTTTTCTCCTAAAACAAATAATAAGGCTGAAGGTACTCTCCTAAAAGTAGTAGGGAAACAGCAGTAGTCTGAGCCATGGATAGTGCAAGTAGCCACTATTCAAGTTTCTGATAGGTCTCCACGAATTCACATCACTCTGCTTGCAGCAGCCTACTCTTTTCGTGGCCTTCCAAGGAGCAAAGGTTCCCAAGGTCCTGAACTGTGCCAAAGTACGTGGTGCTTCTGTGATGTGAACAAATGAGAATTTAAGCCATCTATRTCTCAGTATTGACTGACCCACAGTGGTTTTTGAACTGATGTCTCCAAAGCAAAGGGCTTCAATACACAGAGGGTCCTACATTCAGTGACCTGATACCTGAAG
>NW_028187066.1:787659-874674 GCF_003343005.1 Rhea americana | reverse complement strand
TAAAATGATTCTAGCTTTGTGGCTGTCCTATTAGGCCCTCTCCTCTGTTTTGTGTGTTTTTCTTCTATTCTCATTAGCAAACCTTCATGTATTCCAAATATCTCTTGCTCTTTCTCTCCTTTTCACCTTTAATAGGAACATATCTACTGGCCACCATGGTCAGCAGTCCATGTGTCCAGATTAGTCCAAATTAGTATTTGTTAGCAGTAGTTGGTGAAATTGGAGGGAAAATTTATTTCTACCACTCTCCTGCCTGCAGGAAATCCAGTCTTTTCTGATTTAAAGGGAGARACAGCTAAAAAAATAAACAAAAACTTTAGGATAAATTTGGCCCATCATACTGACAAATTTGATAGGCTGAGAAGGCATGCAATTTGCATGGGAGAAGTATTAGTGACACAGAGTCTCTATTCCAAAGAGGCCAGTGTATCACCATTTTAATTTCCATTACTGCCTTTCTGATGACCAGAATATACCAGGGAGCTATCTAGTTTTAACCTCTTTTATACTGAACAATGAATAATACTAAGGAATAAATTAATAATAAAAATAAATGAAAACGCTACCTTACTGTAAATAACAACTTTTCCAATATCAAGTAGAAGCATATGTTTATCTGAATATTTTTTTATGTCATACTGTCATATTGTCTTTACTTCTTTAAGGCATTCTATTAGAAATCTTCTCATATTCTCCTCCATATTTTAAGGTTTTTCTGTCTTTCTCCATGTTTCAGATTGGCCAGGAAACTAAAACACAAATTATTCAAACAGCAGTCTGTAAAAGTTATCATTGCTTGCACAGTCAAAGCTGTGACTGTAATTACTTATGAATATGCTAGCTGTYTCCATTCACATAGTAAACGGTAAGAAATCCTGTTGAACATGTATACACGATGCTTTACGTTGATGAGTTTGAATAGCGAATATGTTTTCACGAGATGATTGAATCTATTTGTAAGATACAAGTTAGTGAATCAAAACCCATTGTTGTATGAGAGAATGCAAAAACAAGAGAATTCAGAAGAAGGCAGGAGGTAATAGCTATAATAATTAATCTTCTGGTAGCAAATAGTGTTAGTATGGACAACCAGTAAATCAATTTAAAATAATGAGTCTAATATCTTCATTATACATATTAATGCATCAATATACAGTTAAATATTTGTATGTATTAAATGTTTGTATAGACTAACAAGTTAATTATTATCTTACCTCAGTCTTTACAAAAATTTTTGACATGTTTTGACAGCAGTGGGAGATGCACACTTTCAGAGATTGAGTACATAACTGTCAAATAAAATACTGAGCAAAGAGCTCTTTCTGCCCCATGAACTTGATGTTGTCATCATGATTAACTTGATATCATTTTCATTCCCATTATTCTTTCGAATTTCAACTTATTATGCAGAAAGTCTTGAAAGTCCTTGTGATTGCCATCCAGTTATTATCCCAGAAGTCCGGCACTCATTTACTTTCAAAATAGTTTTTCTTCAATGGGGCAAAGACATATTCACATAAGATTCAAATTTGGTAAATAAATAGATATGCCTTTGGAATTTTCTGTGCAAAAAATTCTTCAGGCTTTTTGGGTTTTCCATGTTTTCTCTGTCAATCTATTTTCCCTTTTCTACTCCTTACACTGTTAGCTATGACAATAAGATTTTGGATTTTTATTAGCYGCAGTGAGTGTTTGGAACATTATCCAAACTGCATCTAAACAAAAGTGAAGATTTAACAGAGGATCGTATGAAGTATCCACAGCTGAATATTTCTTGTGATGCTTGTTTTTCACTAACAAGAAGYTGTGTCTGCAAAAGCGGATGTGACTGAAGTTGTAATTAGGAAGACTCCATTGCTTTTACATTATTACAGATAGTATAAAATTAGATAAAGAAGAATTAGATAAAGAAGAGAGTTTTGATTATGGTATATGTATTTTTTTAACAGGAGAAACAATAGCTTTTTCATAGATGCTGTTTTATCCTTGGACATCAGATAAAATAAATTAATTGTGTGTCTTGTCTGGCTGTAGGATTCCTTTGACCACATTTCAGTTGTAAATGTCCAGAAGAATATGTGTATACTGCAAGGACAGAGAGTATAAGAAATAAAATCCTGTTTCTAAATGTTTTTGCCTGTTAAGAGCAGTTGAAGAATCACCATTTTTAAGTATAGCAAATGGAAAAACATGACAGTTTTCCTGTAATAAACTCTACCTTGCTCAGATACCTTAAAGTCAAATACTGCTCTCACACTACAGCAGTATAAATCTAGAATGTCTCAGCTGCAGACAGCAGTTTGCTTTTCYACACACCCAAGGAAGCATAGCATTTTTTCCATAAAATCAGAGATATCTATAAAATTGTCTACAAAATATGGAAAAGAGAAATTCAAACTTCTTCTTTTCACCTGTTCCAAAGTCTTCCAGAACTCTGCTATATCACAGTAAGCACAGTTTAAATTGAGAATATAGTCTGACTTTTGGTAGGACTGATTGAATCCATTTAAATTTCCAAGATATTGCTGTAATGCCCAGAAGCCTGATATTAATACAGTGAGTCATATTTTGATCCAGTTATGTTCAACCAGTTCTGCTTATGTGACACTGATCATAACCTTCCCTCAGAACTACTGATTAAAAAAATAGATAATTTAATGAATTCTGTTACTCTGAAGACCTACAAATACACACAAAAAATAAGACGAACACCTTGCAMAGGAAAACTAAGAGCTGAAAATATATGTAATACAGAGTGCAATGGAAAAAAAAATTCTTTGTCTATAAATTTCTTGCCTGGTCACAGAAAGGTTTAAGTTTATTGTTATCTACATCACGTTTCACGAGTAGTCCGAAAATTAGAAAAAAAATGGATCTTTGAAATCTGTCCTCCAAAATCTAGCAGTTAACTTGATCCCAGCCTACTACAATGCCCGCAGTAAAAAATGATTCAAAAAGGCATAAATCATGTGCCTCAACAAACTGTCTTAGCTTTCCAGTATTAGCTTTCTAATATTAATTTCCCACATCTTGTCCAAGTGGTTTTTTGGCATATGAAAAATTCTGTCWGCTCTTTAGAGGTTTTTGTTATCTCTCAGTGGTAGTCATCCATATGCACATAAGCAGTGCAAGCTCTGTATGTCTCCTAAGTTTCAAAACTTGAGTTTTCGTTTTGCAATATACAGACGTTATCATTTTAATAGCACTGCTATGTTAACCTGCTTAATTTTCAGAAAGAAAAAGCTGSTACTCTCAAGCTTTTTAAATAATATTTATATTTTTTTTTCACTGTCAAACATTTTCTGCTTTATTTTATTCCTGCTTCTTGCTTCATCACTTTACCTACTTGAAGATGGAGAAATGTAATGGAAAGAGATGTATTCCAGCCCMCTTTTTTCTTCAGCTTGCCTTAGAAAGTAAAACTTAAAAATTGACCTTAATAATAAGAATGGATAACTCATGACCTGTTTTATGCAACTAACAAGTGTATACAAAATGTCACCGTATTAYATACTAAGTCACTTCGAAATTAGATATGTTTTTCCCATTTCCTTTGTTAAAAAAAGTGCACACTGGTTACACAAAACCTTTGTATAGAACAAGCAATTACTTGAATACAGACATAGCTCATCTACAGAGATCCAGTTCTGTCACAAAAGTGTAAATGTATGAAGGTTAGAACCAAATTTAAATTTTCTGCAATATGGTCTTCACACCCTACTTTTATATAATGAATTAATTCATTTGTAAGGCATCCCTCTCTGAATGAATTATCTTGGACATAATAACATTTTTTATTCAAAATCAATCAAAAATGAGGCATCATGCCCAGAATAAACAACACTAAATCTGTCAGAAWGTACATATATAAAAATATTTGTATAAAATGTATATGTATATATATGCAATCAAGGAAATTGAGGTTCTGTGTACATTTCTCAATTGTATGCAAAGTCTGAATTACAGAAATATTTTTCCATAGCCCATTGCATAGCCCATGTAATCATTTTGTACATATTTGGTGTTAGAAACATCAGTGTAAAGCATGCACTTCATAACTATGTACCTTTTTCCAGAATGATCTACTTATGTTAAAATTTGCGTGCTCTGAGTTTTCTCAGGGAAGTCRCTAAGTTCATAAGAAAATTCATGTATATAGCAGATAAAGATGAGTAATAAGTAAATAGAATATGAATGTGTATCTAAGAGTTCACAGAAGAAATTATTTTAGTTAGGCAGCTATTATAAGAAAGTGTCTTAACTCCCTGGTAACAAGAGACTAGAATACCTTCTGTCAGTCTGTGTTTAGACTTGCATTAAAATAAGAGTGACATTAAAAATACTGCTATGACAGCAGTAGCAAAAGATTGCACATTCCCAGTCAGCTGAGTTAGTTCCTTATCTTCAGACTTTCTTCAACTCTATTGCTTGGACTTCCATTGCTCTTTTCTGTGGTTTCCACCCAGAAGAGTCTGTCTTGCAAAAAAAAGTGAYGTTGTGTCGTTGGAGCTTCTTGCATGTGTTACCAATACTCATTTTGTGAAATCAGGGCTCAAGGCTCTGCAGCCASGTTGGTGCAAGATTGCACATCCATCCAAGCTCAGAGTGCTTTTCGTTCCCTGCACCTGGGCTCCTGGGAGCGTGGAATTCCCTGTGCTACTGGAGCTGTTCAGAAAAGCAACTTGTGCTTGTTACTCCCTCTTTGTTTTTGGATAATATTTCCCTAYAAGTCGGTCCTTGTACGTGACAGTAGCTCTTTGCAGTATGCAGAGTAGTGGCTTTGCTAGCAAGAAAACTTTTTTGCTACTAACAGCTTGGGAATATCTTCCATTATTAGGAAATACATTATCAAGTATTTTTTTACCTTGGGTCYCTGCTCAGTTTAGGGCTGGATGAGAGATGAGAGGATATGTCTAGGGCTAAGSTCTGGGATTTTGTCAATACAACAATATTTTAACAACATTGTGAACACCATGGTATGCTACTGAAATCTGTTATGAGGGACAAAAAGGAGAAAAGAAGGATAATTTATATCAGTTACTCTTCTTAGTTATATATGTTTATATGTATAGGTATATATATATCAATGCAATCAGGAAAATTGAGATTTTTGTATATATTTCTCAATTGTGTGCAAAGCTGTAATTACAGAATACACTCCTCAATTCCATGTTTCTCCAATAGGCAGGAAYAGTGCTCAGGTTTTTCTAGGCTAATCCAATTGCTGCCTGGTAAATTGTTTGAAGATTCAGGGTCAAGTTCTTACTTAAAATGCTTTTTGGTRCTACTTTAACGAAAACTGAATTGCTGGACCGCATTTTGAATGCCACCTAAGAGCTGAAAACTGCTCTCATGGTTTAGCTTCAGCCTTCAGCTAATTTTTCATTTAAAGTACAGCAGTCTCACAAGTCTATATTTCATAGCATCTGCTATGTGTTGGGAGTAAAGATAAGAAAATTGAGCATCACTAATATTTGAAAATGGAATCTAATGGAAATCAAATCATCCCACAAAATCCATTTTGTGCTTATTTATAGAGCTGGCCATGAGTTTACTGACACTTAGGAAAAAAGGATTTTCTCACTGCCCTCAAATGGAAGGATTTGCYGGTCCACCCACACATCTCTAGTGGCAACCGTAGTTTGAACATGCCAGATAAGGGACTCATAATTTATAACATCATTTTCCCTCTCCTAAAAAAATCTATTTAGTATGCAGTGGGGGGAGGGGGAAAGGAGGAAAGGAAGAAACAGAATTAGTGTTTGCTTTCTCATTTGCCTGATTTGGACTTGGCAAGTGAATGCATGAAAATCTGCCAAGTGTGAGAGGCTTGCCAGGCTCTGGGGGCATTCAGCACTTACCAAGTTGAAGCTGGCATTTACTTACTGAATCAATAAGTAGCTGTTAGTCAAAAAGGTCCACAGTCCTACTACTTGATAAGTAGTTCACATCCACTCAAGTACTTATTGTTTTATTCTCTAACTTGTACTTCTGGGATAGACTCAAGCCTTTAAATCTCTGGAAAACATATGAGGTTACTGCAAATGGACAGTGAAGCCCTGGCTCCACTCACATGGATAGGATCTCTGCTACTTCACTGGGTCTAGGATTTGCCATTTAATATGCTCAGGGCTTTCTATTTCATAGGTAAGTTTCTTCTGTCCTGAGGACTGGCTTGAAATACTGTGATGACCATCTTCCAAACCATATAGTTGCAATAGAAAAAATGGTCTAGATCTGAGCTRCAGTGTAAGGATTAAATCTAAAATGTATACTGGAATAATAGTGTTGAAACATACAGTCCCCTCTACTGAACTATTTGGCATCAACAAATATGCTAACTGAAATATCTTTTGGAGGAGAAATGTCACAGATTTTTTATCTTTCTTTAGTATGTTTTTATCTATTACAGTTTCATTTTCTTCATTAAAAATGCAAATTTTACAGTTCATCATAGACATACTGTACAGAATAGTGTCAATGACATACTCTCTTAYGCTACCTATGATGCTGTAATTTTGATTTTTTCCATTTTCTGTGGTGAATCTGTGAATAACATGAATCAATTATTCTTGTCAGTCAGTCATTAATGCAGTCATAACCTACATTAAAGGAGACCATGTTTTTAGTTTCTTCGTAAATACATGAGAGTAGCTTTCTTCAGGCAAGCTGCAGGATATCCCTTTTCACATATCAATCATAATATTTCGAGAATATTTTCTTAATTGTTTTGAATTATTATTAAACTATACATGTATTTACAGCTTTGAGGGGTAAGACAGATACAGAAAGCAGTATTTATACTGTAGAGGTAGGAACTGAGGAACTGAAAGATTTTGGTACTTTTCCTACATCCTACAGATCAGCAGAGCATTGGCTATGGTCGCCCAGTAAGCATAAAGTCACAGGAACTTTCCCTGTCCTATTCCAGCAACAAAACTCAGATCTTCAATACGCTAGTCCATTGCCCTAACCATATCATGCCTCCTTCCTCTCACAAGACTATTTTGATTACACATTTTCATTTGTCACACTCTCTATACTATGGTCTTCATCTTTATTTTCCATCTGACAAAACATTGCCATTATTCCTGCTCTCTATCAGATACTACAGTTATGACTCCATATCCCACTGTGATCTCAAATAACAATTTCTGTTAGTAGTAATGTTTTTCACATAATTTTGTTCTACGGATGCTGGAGTTTTGCAGGTTTCTAGACATAAAGCATTGATTGCTTTTACATCATGAGCTGTCAAAATTTTGTTGATACCTCTTTCATAACTGATGACTCCCTATATTTCAGCCTCTTTGGTTCCAGATTCCTAATTCTGAGGAAGAATGGCATGAAAGATCACACATGGAACAGYTACAGAAAACAGGTCCCTCTTTCTATGAGAAGATAGTCTGGCTAGGARTCTCCTTAACTGGGCTTTAGAGCCCTATAAACAGAAACAATTTTGTCAGGGACATACTCTACTTACATGTTATTAATGTGTGCCAATAAATCTTGATTTGTCCCGTGCTCTGTACCCTTGATAATGATTTCACATTTGAGATCTGTGAGATCATGCTCACTATTGGGCTTTGCCCTGTACTGTTTTATATCTCCTTTTGGACCCCAATTAGGTTATTATACTGTGTATTAAAATGACTGATTTCATTCCAGAGTTCTCTTCTCTGTAAATAAAGAATATATATATTTTATTTTCTCAACAGTGTTTGAATGTCAAGGATTCACAGAAAATGTGTTATCCTTCAACAATGGTGTCTCATGCTTTAGAATTACACCTTCAGTTCARAGTTAGAGAGCTTCTTCTCTGCTGTGGCGTGCTAGACAGTTCATGATGTCCTACAGAAAATTATAGCCATCCATCAGCTAAGGCAAGGGAGTCATCTTTTACTATAAAACCTTCAGCTTCTGGATGACTGTAAAGAACAGCAGACAGAAATACTCACATTGTAGTCCTAAGGGGCATTTTGCTTCTTAAGAAAGAAAAAAAGTGATACTGAAATTGTCTTTTCTTTCTCTTTTGTTTCGCTTTTTTTTTTACTTTCCCTTTTCTTTAAACCAGAACTTCCTTAAGTATATCAAGCATATTCCAGATTATACTCTGTGCTTGTTCAGTGCCTGTTTTAACTTCTGAAGAATTTGGTAGTTATGATTAATACAGGCTTCCAAATGTTGAGGAAGATTGGAAGCTGTGTTCTCTCTATTGATTACTTTGAACAGAGAGAGGGGAAGTAGTTGACTGTAGCTGGTTCCTAGTGGGAGGGTGAGAAARCAGGAAACTGATTTTTGACAGAACTGTTTGGCTCACTGCAGGACAACCAGAGAGGTCTGATATCAGACAGCTGCAATAAAATATAGTTTGACCAGTCTGTGGTGTGAGATGATTGCTATTATCTTTGCTAGTTCTTTCTGTGATTAATCTATTTCTTTGAATTCTTTATATTTATGGGGAAGATAATACAGATAAATGGGAAAGTGGACTTTCATGAAGTAAAGTCCAACAACAATTATTTTTAGCCTCTGTCAGTCATTTAGTTATTACCTTAAAGATCCTACCAAAGCRTTTAGAAAGGCATTTGAAAAATTGTTTTAAGCAACTAGAATGTTGTTTGGTGGAACCTGGGGTAGGAATTCATAATTTAGACCTTGTGCTGCATAGGACTGTGAATACTCAGATATGAAAGTAGAATTCACAAAACTGAAGTCCATGGATTAGGTGATACAGATATGCATTGGTTTATGTTCTTATCTGTGGGTTACATCTAGATCTTTACATTACTTGTACAAAATTGCCTGCATCTTCTTTAGGGGCATAATCTTCATGCAATTTAGCCAGGAACCAGCAAACTTAGATCGTACAGGTCTTCCTTAGCTACAGCGCACTCTAAGGGGTACATGCTCTGTCCCTCTCATTGAAAATGGGCTGCTCTGCAGCCAGAAAACCAAGGCCTTGCATTCATATGGAAGACTTTTAACAAGTAATGTTAGGGCTGATTCCCTAGCCTGAACATTAGCATGGTTGACTTGGAGTGAGAAGTCCTAGGGATAATTTCTTCTTCCTGTTTTTGTAGTTGATAATTAGACAATCTTTGTGGAAAGAGCTGAAATAAAGTTTAGAAAGGAGAAACTAAAACAGCATATGCAATGCGTATTTGTGGTTACATATACATTAAATYTGTGGAAGCACAAGTGGATGTGAAGCCTGAGGTGTAAAGCAAGAAAAAATTACACTGTGATGTTTGCAAAAAAGCAGAATATATATTTGACAGTGTGGGTTATGAGCCAGACATACACTTAATGGAAAAGCCTGAGGAACTTAGCTCTTATTTACCCAGGAGTAAATTTGCCGGTGTTGGAGTAGGGAACCTGTCTTTTCAGGTTTGTATCATGCTTATGAAACCTTTAACAAGTGATTCTACTTGATTTACAACAGATTAATTTGTACAGTGTGTTTTTTGGCCTAAAAATGCTACCGTTATCATGGAACACATGGAAAGAGAATCTGCTTAGGGGAAAGGTGATATTAGGGGCCTTAAACTCCTCTCTCTTCAAAGCATACTCTCTGGGACTGCAGGGTTGCACTTCCCTGGCAGTTCATGGGCTTGTACACTCTGATAGCACGTAAACGACCTGCTGCTACAGGCACTGTGTTGTATTTAGTTTCTATCTTGCCCTTTTGGACAGTATCTTTCCCAAAACTCAATAAAACCCAACTCTCATTGTATTTGACGCATAGTGGGACCTAGTCTGGCCACTGCGACCATTTCCGCCCAACTTTCTGCATTTCATGGTCCCACAGCTGGGCATGTGCTTTCTTACAAAATCCAGAAGGCGTGGGATGGACTGTAAGTGGAAGCCTGAGAGAGGGAGCGAGGCAAGTGCGTGCGATTGGTCTTCAATGGATAAATTGCTCTTTTTGGATATAGTTTTGTCCCCACTGAATGCTTTACAGCAAAATGTGTCATGATGTAGGAGTGAGCATCTCCTCAGCCTGTTACCTTGAGCTACACTCAGAGAATTTTACAACAGAGTAATGAAGGCAGTCTTCAAAGAGACTGAATTGTGATGCTCAGTTCCTGAAAGATGAAGTTTTAATGAAAAGAAAAGGAAAAAAAAACTTCTTTCAAATGGCAAAATGGTTAAAGCAGAAAATGACAGTTGTTGGGAACTTTTTCCAAAGAGCTAGGAGGTTGTTATCTTGAACATCTCTGTAGAGATGAGAAAAATATCTTCTAATTTACTTGTTCTATATGCCTATTATAAAGGTCAGTGAATATGTTACGTTACGTATACCTCTTTGGAATCCTGGCAAGGAAAGGATAAAACCTTTCCAATGTGTTGGAGCTTGGAGCTTTTGGAGTTTATTTTTGCTTTTTTCCAGACAGAAAAATCATATCAATGTTAGGYCAGCACATTCATTAAGTAAATTCACTTCAGAGCTGTTGTAATTATCCTCAAACTGAGCACAGTAAGTTCAGATTTAAGCTATGCTTATGAGAAATCCTAATATCTTGATATAAGAAAACACACTGTTAAGGTCCTGCTTACATGACACCATACAATTCCAAAGCGATATAATTATAATGAACACCTAGGCTCTTTGGAAAAGCTACACAGTCTGACCATTGACTTTCTAATGTTCACWTTTTCTCCATTATATGCACAAATCTAACTTTTATCCAGTATAAATCCCCTTTTTACTAGTAATAGTGTTATTTTACTTATAGTGCAAAGACTATGTAAGAAAGGTGCGTTTGTGTGTGAGAAGAGATTCGATTTTTCTTTTATGTTTCTTTTTCTTTCTAACAGAGGGAGATATGTAAAGGCAAAATATTCTTATTTTTCTTTTCCATGTATGGTATTTTTTTAGCCCAGGTTGCATTCACAGCTTTAGTCAATAACTGCTCTTTTCTGATGTCACACAAAATGTTAGAAGARCATTTGTCTGGAACAATAAAAAAAGTCCCCTGAAGCTTTCAGTGGGACTTTGAAATATAAACTGCAGCTGAAAGGCTCTCCTAGACTTATATTAAAGCTGCTATTGTTACTTTGTACTTATAAGCTAKGTCTCTCTCTTGTTTAGGTGAAATGAAAATGCTTACCATTTTTGTTTGCAGCTCCAAAATAAAGTCAATCATCTAATATAAAATTAAAGATATTTTTCCTTCAAACTCCATTTAGACTTCTATGCTGAGACAGGACTTCCTTTCTCAAAAGCACAACAATTTTAAAACAAGCAAAAAAAAATAAAAAGGAATAAAGAATAATTGAGATACCAAAATATATGCATGTGCTACTATTTTTATCAACAGGTAAGTAGAAAGATGTTTATYTTCAGCTTTACTAAAGGCACTGTTTTATCTATGAGCCGTTACACTCAAAATCTTGTTTATRAACAAAGAGGAAGCACACCTTCTACAGATAAGTAAAGACAATTATTTGTTGAAATYTTWGAGAATCTTACATTATTAATCCAGATCTAATTGTTACAGAAAAAAAGGAAAGAATGATAATGCAGTTCAGAGTTGCACACACTTCTCAGTTTCTGTTTTCCTGATGTTATGCTCATGCCTCCTCTGGGTCCTAAGGCTGGTAGTTTAATTCAAATCAAACCGAGAAATTGCTGTCACAGCTAGACCAAGTAAAACAGAGTTGAAGACAGGTCAAGAAAAGATCAGACAGAGTAAGCGTGACAAGCCTCAGTTCTGAGGCCTTGCAAATTCAGTGCAAAGCTTATGGCTTGATGTTAGCAATTACAGTAATGAAGTACATCTAGTTTTTGTGTACAAGTCAGCAACTATCTTACGGTGTATGGAGACAGAGCATTTAGAGTACAAAGCAAATAAAATAACCACACGTAATGAAACTACAGGTAGAGCAGAGAAAGGCAAAATATATAGTTTTCTTTGGTGGAATTCATATCTTTGCTTTTGGAAGCAGTGAATCATGCTTGAAATTCTTACAAATGAACACAAGCTGTATCTTGTAGGCTCTCTGAAAGGACAGGAATCTTGCAGAAAAGAGTAATCCTAAGTGCCATTGTAGGGAATGGATCGGTGCTGAATGAAATAAGTTATTTAGCAGTATCGTATCATATACTACCCAAAATCCTTCTTGAAACTTTGTCAAGTGAGCACCAACTGAAATATGTTAATAAACCAGGTCTRGTAAGTCTGACAAGATATAGTACTCACTCCAAAGCATCCAAGTATAATAGGAAAAAGCCTGTAGGATAAGGAGATCTTTTGATGAAGTTGAGGGTAGATGGAAGGTAATCTGAGGCTTCCCTGTAGTAATAAAATAAATCAATTTAGTAGTAATATATACATTGCTTTTGTCAAGACATTCAACAAATAAATAAGAAAAGATAAAGTAGCTTTCCTTTTTATATTCTTTCTAATCTGATACACTCTAAGAACATGGTCTTCAAGATATCCCTTGCTGTGATACGCACAGCAAGTGCAAAGGAGAAAGAAAGACGCAGCCTAGCAGCAACAGTTTTGTAAACCTAAGAAAACTAAAGAAGGTGAGTTACATTGATCTTGATGATTCATACTTAACCTTAGTGGTTTGCTTGCTTGCCATATGCCAGCATGACTAACCCAAGGGTGTCAAAAATTACCATTGATCAATAGTTTGAAATTGCAGTACTTGAACTCTCACCTTTAATTCTGCTGTGTTGTAGTATGTGTTCGAACATCGCCTTTTAGAATTATTCATTCTGGCTGCAAATCAGCATTGCATAGGCAGCTGCAGAATGTTAAGCATATATTTTTTTTCAAGCACAGAATAGCAAAGACAATTTTGGTACAGAGCCATGGTGGATCTCATAAGCAGACAGAGTCTGGGGAGATTTAGTATCTCTATGCAGTTAATTTAAATTTTCCTTGAATTTTGATATTACAAAACTCTTTTGGAATCTATATAGTTATGCATATGTGAGGTGGAATGTATGTGACTTGATCCAAAGGGTTGTGAAGTCAATGGAAAGATTTCCAGTGACCCTGGTGGTTATTAGAAAGAGGTCACTAGACCATTTACAAAAGTTCTTCAAGTCTTCAAAGCCTCTAAAACTTCTCCTTGCAGTAGTGAAGTATAATGCTGGACTTCTGCAAAGCCCAGAATGCTTGCATCTAATACTTGAATTAGATTAGTGAGTAACAAAGCCAAATCAAAATCTGTTTTTTCAGTTTAGAAATGTACACCACTCTCAAAACAGACTCCCCACCTAACTATATCATTCTAACTTTACTGTCACAAGATGTAATGGATGAAACTTGAGGCACGTGATAAAATAATAGTGATGTTCATTTTTTGCCATCTGATAGATAGAAGAGGGGCCTGGCTGGTAAAACTCCCACTAMATATAAGAAAATTTGGTCATAGCAAAACCGATTCTTCACCCTTAGCTTWTCTTATCAGGTACTTAGTATGAGAGTCTGGGAGTGTTTTTCTCCACTGATTCCATGGATTACTTGTATTACCAGCTTAGACTGAGTGCCTATCTACTGAACCGCTAGAATTAGGTAAAATGGTGACTCATTTATAATGGCACACCTCTTCTCATATACAGAGCTATGTTCATTCTGAAGGAGCTTTGTAATATGAGGATTCAAGCATAATTTAAACTATGTAGAGGTACTCATCTCTCTAGACCTTCTCTGCTTAGCCTAAACATATATGACTATCTTCTTTAGTACTTATAGCAATGCAGAACAAAGACATGCTTACACTATTTTTGCAATAATCCACAACTGATTGATCAAAGGAGATGTGACTAATCCCAATATAAACTAATACAGCCATCACTCCAGTTTTAAATATCTGAAAGATAGCACTACTATGCTAAAAGCACACCTTCTGCTTGTCATGGGAAAGAATCAGTGGTGGACAGCTGAAAATACGAGGCAATTTTCTGCTTTAATTCTTAAGGTATGGTTGGTGGAAGGACAAGGCTGCTCAACTATCTGCACAGTAACTTTCCTGTAGTAAAGAGCTCATTATCATAAGGCATATGGGTTGTGATACTCTGGCAAGGATATCCACAATCTATTGACTGATAGGAAATGAAATGAACTAGAATGAATGTCAAGACATCCATAAACACTTAAGTGAGACAACGGCTGTGGGCTTYTAGAATGGATATAATTCTTCAAAATGGTATGATATAARTGCCTCAAAAMCAAGAGCTGGATATTTCAGCTTTAATATGTTTTCGTGGTTTACACTTGCTAGTGAGAAATTGCTTACCTCCAAATTTTATGGTGTTAATCATTATGGTGTTTTCTTTGTTTTGCTTTGTTTTGCTACTTCTTAATGAAGTCAGACTGACAGGGAGGGCTGAATGCTGGAAGGCAGATGTGGTGTGCTGTTCTGAAATAAATGTATGGTAGGTATACCTGGGCTCTCATAGAAATCCCTGGCTTTCCCATTCAGTAATGAGATCTCTCTTGAAACACTGGATTTCTAGATACCTTGGAAGTGGGCCATAAAAATCTGGGAGCCAGTGAGATTAACTTGTTTGTTATTCTGAGTTATAATAATTTATAATAGTAGCTTCTAGAAATATGATATTATTAATGACAAGTGATATTTTGTAGGATGGGTCCATACTGCTGCCTAATCCTTCATATGATTAATTTGCTGATATTATTTTGTTACTATGTGATTTGGAGAAAGAGTGAAACATTTTAAATAAGTGCTTGTTTTTTTTTCTTTCCTTTTTTTTAAAAAAAAAGGAGTGTGGGGAAGAGAGAGAGAGAGAGAGAGAGAGAGAGAGAGAGAGAAGCTACTAACTTTCCTGAAGACTCTAGTCTTCATGTGCTGCCTCTGGTCCAAACCAAGCCGTTTCTTTATGCGGTTAGCAGGCCTGTCTGCAAAAGATTTTTCGTGGCTTGATCAAACAACTTATTTTGAGAAATTTTCCGGATTAGAAGTAGATTTTTGCAATTCAACATTTTTTTTTTCAGTGTAGGACATTGTTGCAAAGAGCCATCACGTACAAAGAAGTGAATACTAAGCAGAACAAGAACTCAGGGAAAAAGTCATTAGCAGTGCCAATCACAGGAGTCATTAGTCAGATCCTASCTAGCCTGCAGCTTTGCAGTGCTGGCTGCTAATAGAAGTTGGCCTGCTTCTTAAATAYCAGTGTCTGGAAAGTTCCTATTTCAAAGAAAGCAGAATCTTTCACTTCTATAATAAGATTAGATATACAGACTTTTATGACAGACAGCTCTACTACTGGCTTTCTGAAGGGCAAATAGGAGTATTTGAAGCATACCACACTTTTTTGGTGTTTATGGTGAAATATATAAATAGAAAGTGCACAATAGGAGAAGAGTTAAAAAGACATATTAATCAGCCAGTTTGTCCCCATTAGTTCACTAACAGTGAGTAAGCTGGTTAACAGTTATGAATATATGTTTAATAGTTATGAACAGTAATAATTTCTATTTTAAAACATTCCTCAAATTTGAAAAAAAAATAATTATTAGGAAGATACATGTTTATGTTTATCTTTACATATGTTCACATGTACCCTATAAA
Source organism: Rhea americana (assembly GCF_003343005.1). NCBI lineage: Eukaryota > Metazoa > Chordata > Aves > Rheiformes > Rheidae > Rhea > Rhea americana. Next base: position 859,116 of record NW_028187066.1, on the reverse strand, counting down.
CCATGCTATCATTCAAAATACAGGAAACATCCTGAATACATATTTAGAGGTTTCTCATCATAAGCTGTTTTGCTTCTTAAATTCTAAAGACAGGCTGGTAAATTCAAGTTTTAATATTGGAAATTTAATATTTTATTAAAAAGTGAACATTTTATTTAGTGACTCCTGTGAACTTTTAATCTYCACCTTAAGACTTCCAACTCACCAGAAATCACCTTTTTCCCTCTAAATGTAACTTTTATCTTTTTTTTAACTTCTGCTTTCTTTAGAGATAGTCTGATGACTAGCTGACACATTTCTGTGGATCTAGCAATTTGTAGTGGCTAGTAAGGACCGTCTGCTTCTTCCAGTAAAAGTAAATAACTTTGGTTCATGAAAACTACAACAGTAGTACCTGCTGACTACCTTCTTCTTCTTCTTCTTCTTCTTTTTTTTTTCTTTTTCAATACCAAAACTGGAGCAATATTTTCTCCTTGAATGATAATTAATTTCATCTATATTTTTAAATTTTATTTTTGATACAAAAACTTCTGCTCCATGAGTGTTAAATAGTTGTTAATAATCTTCTTTTCACTGTCATCCTAACAAAGAGCCAAAATGAATTATGTTAGAGAATGATACTGGAAAAGAAAAGAAAAAGAATAGGACATAAAAAGTTCCTCTTTGTTTATCTGTGGATACCATTTTTTCATGTCAGTTATTAGCTGGATGTCAGGCTTACTATCCATTCTATTTTATCAATACTTTTTTCCCCTTCTCTTCTTTCTTTCTTTCAAGAAAAAGCAATTGGAACAACAATGCCTCCTGAAGAGTGCAGTGGAAGTGACATTCAGAAGTGCTGGTTGTGGTATTTTATGGTAAAGGAATAAACATTTTTGTTCATCCACTGTTGTCATCCTTTTATTTTTTTCTTTATGCTTTCCTATCTAAAGTTTCTTCTATATCTGGATACCATGCGCTGTAAGTAAGGATAACTGGCAAAAAAAAAAAAAAAAAAAAAAAAATTCCCAGCCAGTGTAATGATCTGACATTTGAAAATGTCTCCTCACAGAATGGGGCTAAAAATAGAGATTTTCTATGAAACAAATATTTGGAAATATTTTGATTTCTATTATGACAACCTGAATTTGGATTTTTTTTTCTTTTTTATTGTTTGTTTAACTCAGAACAGGAAGTCTGATTGAAACCATGTTCAGTTGAACTAATTTGAGGAAGCGAGTGGTAAGGATAAAAAAGGAGATTTGATATGCCTGTCTATCAGAAGCTAGTCAGCAAGCTTGCCTCTACTGTCAGGAAAGAGAGAGACAGAAAGACAACGTGCAAATGGCACCTCCAGGGTCACCGCTATTGTGGCAATTACGTTAGAGCCAGCTGAAGGTGCTTTTATCCCTGGCTTGACTATAAAGGGAGCTTAGCTGACTATCTTAGACTAAATGCYTAATTTTTCAGACAGCTAAGCATGACAGACATTTCCTGCTAAACAAGTAACTCCCTGGATGAGGCTAGAGAAAGGAGTAGAGGAAATCATTCTGTGCTTGAGAGGGAAATATTATGCTCTTTGGAAGCATTTATCATCCATGGAGAGACAACCAAATTCATCTTTCTGCAGCCACAATGAAGGGAAACCATGAGGCCAAGGAAAATCTAGAAAGTGTTGGTTTATCCCTTGGGGAAGCGCTTAGCAAGGCTGGGAAATGTGCTGATGTCTTGGAGTCCTGTGTTAACCAGTGTCTCCACTAATGATCGTCTGTCACACCAGTTCTTGTGTTTTTATGTATGGCCTTCTGCAGGTCAGCAAGGCCCTGTCCCTCGAGAATGAGGTCGAGGTATCTGTGGTTATAACTTACTGATTATAAGTTACTGCTGTTCTCTCCTGGGGAGTGAAAAAATGGAGGAGCAACAAATATGAGTTAGGATACCTCAAGAGAAGATGTGGGCCCGTTCAGAGTGGWACAGGACAGCAGACTTTTAAGAACAAGCAACTTGGAAAACAGCTGCTAGAAAGAGCATGACACCTCAAATGGATGGTGGAAATTGCAAATGGGCTTTTGTAGGCATCCTATGGCCTCTGGACTTTTTCTTCCTTTATACKATATACGAAAGAATGTTCCTGCACTTTGCCTAGTCAGAACTAGCCAAAGACATATAAGATCTCTGGACTTTGTGAATCACATATGCTCCATGATTGCAAAATAAAGTGAAGAAAAATGATGAATCATTTTATGTGTAAGAAAATATATCCTATGTTGCCAGATTTCAGTTATGATGTCTACAAAGCATGAAAATAGGAAAAATTGCAGGCTAGTTTTGCTCCCTTTTTCCCATTGTATTGAAATCTTTATATGGCAACATTCTTCTCAGGAACCCTTCTACACTTTGTTTCCTTAAACCTTGCTGTGCTTCACTCTGCAGGTTTTCAGGAAGTGCTTCAGAGACTAACATTTAGCCATCTATGTGTGATTTAGTATATTAAGTTTCTGAGATTCTAAAAATGGCAAATAGCATACTGTCATTTCCATGCTGGTAAATAACACTCCAAGGACTCTACTGGATTCACCCATTTAGGGAGAATTAATGGGAAACCTCAGGAATTTCTCCATTAGTGTAGTCTCCTGTGGTAAATTATATGAGCAGAGAAGTGAAATACATCTTTACAATGATCTCAGCTGGAAGCCCAGCTCATAGTTATCTGTTTTATTTCCTCTTTTAGTTTGCTGGCTGGTTGATTTCTTTAACCTACTGTGTGTGTTTCTGTATTAGTCAACTGTTCTTTTCCAGGATGAAGGCAAGAATATACCTGATAGTGGTGTGCAGGATAGGTACTATCACAGGGGAAAAAAGAAGAGCACCTTTGCACTTAACTTATCAAATAACAAAACTTCAGAGGCAAAGGTGAAGTTAATGGACTGAATACTCAAAGAGCACTGATCCATTTTTACAGGGTAGCAGTCTAGATGTACAGATATAAATGTTGAGATTTGTTATGAAATGTGTTTTGCTAGAACAGAATGAATTAGTATTCTGGAATCACATTGTATATTTGGATTTTGATACCTTTTTATTGCATTCTCCTCTATTTTTTTCTTCTTTCATATACATACTTTATCCTCTTAAGAACAAGCATACACTTAGCACCATATATATTTTTTTTAGCATGAATCTGCTTTCTCGATGTAAGTAAAACAATGCTTCTATTTACAAATCACAGAAAAGAATAAAGAATTAGATATCTCAGTTTAACTGACACAATATTTTGCAGTATTTTCCCCCTTTTATGTTTATAAATAGTTATTATTCTACAGCTGTTCTTTAATACATATTTTGAAAATGTCTGTCTGTGTTATCCAAACTCTAACTTTCTAGCTCCCAAATATAAATGGGTTCCTAGTCATACAGTTTTGTAGCTCAAAGATCTTAATTACTTCACCATTTTGGATAGTATTGACTGGAGAAACTGGCCTACCCAAACCATTGTACCCCCTTTAATAAGCTAGCCTTGAGTAGACTCTGAGTTGATTTTTTATTTTAGTTTTTCCTGCTAGAGATTTTTTTTCTCTTGAATGCCATATTTATGTTCTTCTTTTTCCCCAGCTGTCTATCTATTTCCTTTTGGTGTTATTTTAGAGTGTGGATTTATTTTCATTGCTTCATCATATGTTTTTTTTTTCTTACTTCTGCCTGTGCCTCTACCCTATTCATGCCCTTTTATCTCCTCTCCTTTTTGAAGCTCTTTCACCTCTGTCTTCCCCTGAGACTGGCTAGTAAGTAATAAGCAGTTTATTGACAGGATATGTGATACCTTTTGACTTCTTTCAGAACCTTTTTCCGCCTGGATTTCAGGCTAGCTTTTATGGTGGAATCCCATTCTCAGATTCATTGAGATTATCCATTTTCTATGATTGCAGTTGCTGTGTTTACTGTATTCTCAGGTCAGAGTGAATAAGACCTGCAGCTCTAGTTCTGTAAAAGCAATGACGAATGGCTAATTCAGTGATCAAACAGGCTTACATGATAAAAATACTGTTTATTCAAATATAAAACCAACTAAGCATACTTGGCATTCCTAGGTTCGCAGGATTCTATCCTTCACAGGGAGTTTTGGAGAGGAGTTAACATCTATAAGGCCCTGCCAGCTCGAGGATGTGAATGACAATACTGTAAAAATAGTTCAAGTTTTTTCAGGGAGATTTTATTCAGGAAGAATACTTTTTCAGTTTCTGTGTTCCTCTTCCCCAGATAATGTTTCCAATGTTTATAGACTATTGACATGCCATTTTCATATCCTAGGAAAGGAGCTGCTCAGTTTGGAGGAAACTAAATGTAGAAATCTCAAAGCTAACAACTTGGAACATTGTTCTTCAAGCATTTCTTAAGACATTCTTCACTGGATGCTGTTGCTTGTGTCCCTGTTTATTTAACTCTTCATAAATAAGAATTTTTCTTAAAAACAATCATAAAGAAACATAATGGAAGGCCATTTTATTGATGAGTCCAACATACAGCAAACCTACAATTTGCACATGGCAGCTCTATGTTTTCATGTGATGTATATTTAGCTATATTTTCCCCTGTCAATTTTCTGATCATTTTCATCTGTTTTTATTTTTTAGTACCCGTCTCTCGTTAATAATTTTCTGTTTGCAAATGTAGAAGCACTTTCTCTATTGCACTTGACTTCTCTGTTCCAGGGTCTCTCTGAACCTCCTTGTATTCTGGGGTGCTACCAAGTGCCCTTTTCAGGTCTCATTCTTAACAGAGGCAAAAGCCAGTGAAGAAACACTAGGAGAAGAGAACATTTCTAACAGAGCTAAGCACCAGCTGTTGCATTATTCCACTGGGGTTTTTAAAAGGTTACCTCTGCTGGAGAGCTCAGGCCCTGACTAGAAAATATAGAAAGTAGTGAGGATTCTGTCAGAGTTATAAAGTCTCTCTGGTATGAGGAAGTAGTCGAAATAAAGTTTTTTTTTTTTCTTATATATTTTGCCTACTCCAATGACAATACTTTTTCTCACTAAATAAAATCCTGAATCACTCTATCAAGATGATGATTTGAGGAGAAAAGTAATTTAAAGATCAGAGCTACTAAGCTGTTATATAATATTTACAAATCACTAACAGGTTCATTATCTTAACAGAAGAAAAAGCCTGGAAGAATATATTGCAATTACTTGCAATTTACAATTTGGTTGTTATTAATCTACTATATGGTCACTTGCCTGCAGTCTGAGGTCTTGGAATTTTAATATAAGAAACCATTATTTTGGCTGCTTGAATTTAACACATCTACCTACCAGCTGCCTCCTTTCCTAAAACAGTTGGTGGTAGAATATTATGGCAGCATCCTTTTAAGACTCAAAAAAGATGTCATAAAAAGATAGTGTTCTCAGTATACGCAAGTTACCATTCCCTTCTGAAAGAGCTAAGAAGAATTTTTTTAAAAAGTTTTAGGCATGTCTGAAGCTGTAGCTTCAATTTATTCTGCTATTCTGGGATTTTTTTGTTTCTTCTCACAACTTTATTCTGTCATTTTGTTTATTTATTTGTTTTTCACTAATGAAGAATCTAACTATACTAGATGTCCTAGATGCTGATTTTGGTCTATTCCATACACTTGAGAGTAACGCACTTCTTTGTCCTATTTCTATTAAAGTACAGTTATAAAAATGAGAGGCTGATCTTCCCCTATCTCTAGTCATGATTGCCTCCTGCAAACTCCCCTTATTTGAATGAACAGATTTTAAAGAGTGAGAAATTGGAAACTTGTGACCTGGATGGCATTACCTTTGGATGAAAAGTCCAAATGCTCTTGCCAGCTGATGTGACAAGGAAAGACTGTAGGGAGCACGTCCACAGCTGAAGAACAGGAAATATTTCTCTTCACACTATCTGTGCTGAAACCATTCTGGGTTAAAGTGCTCCTAATTGCTGAAAGGATCAGTTTGATTCTACCTATTTACCCCGAAACAGACTCTGCGCTCTGTTGCTATACATATAGAAAATTCTTTCTTTGCCTTTCTATTTATTTATTAATCTTGAGAATCTTGAGTGAGATTTTCTATATTTTCAAGTTTTGTCTCATTGTATTCCAAGAAATGAAACAGTAAAAAAAGAAAAAATACTGTCTAATAAGTGAAATTCTTTGATGCGTGCTTCCCATGGGATTACAYTGATGACTGCACATGTAGACCTGCTACCATTGGCAACTCCAGAAGCTAACAGATTAAGGTCCCAGTGTTACAGTTGATCTATTCATTTGTAACAAGTCCAGCCTATTCAGGACCTCTATAAATCCAATGTASGGTTGTTCATCACATACCTAGCGTGGTAATTCCTTTGAAAAACTAGTTGCTTCCCTTCCAGTGTAGCAGGGAAAAGGTTTTCACAAAAAGTATCAGTCTCCTTCACAATTTAAGGAAACTGACAGGTTTTCATATACACTCTCTCTATTCCAGCTCAGCTTTKCCAGCAAGAGTGGTGGGATGTGTTTCTAGCTGTACTCAGTGCCCTGTGCTGGTACAAAATATAGKCATTTCACTAGTGCAAAGTACTACTTCCAGAAGTATAGGAGGGTAAAAGGACAGGCCAAGGAGTTCATTTAAAAAGTTATCTTGAGGAGCTACATTCAGTGAAACATAAGTAACTATTTCTGCTTGGGAGCTTCTCCATGTGCATTTTGCTAATGGTGGTACTCAGCCTATGACCCAGTTTGATAAAATGTGTGTCAGAAATCCAACAGCATAACAACTATGCCCTAGAGTTGTCAAAATGAGAATCATGGTGTGTGGTGATGTCCACAGAAGGTAGTCCAGCTGCCACTACTGAGTGGCTGGTGCTCTACATTTCTGTTAAAATGGTCTTCTAGGCCTAGAAAGCCACTGAAGCTTCAATGRTTCAAAATTTGCCCTCATTAAGATCTAATGGAATGAGATGGGAATATCATTAGATGGTCTACAGTAGCACATTGGTGGTGTCATTTGATACAGCAAGAGATTCAGCTAGGAGTCAAATGGCATAGATTTTAATCCTCCCTGTGCTTTCTTCCTGAACTCCTTCCTGACATTTTCCTGACAAAATCTTGTCAAAAGGTACAGATATGGAATAATAGTTCAGTGACCTAGTTTTCACAGCAATCTCCACCATGTGAGCATAAATCTCTTCTGCTTTGTTAGTGAACGTTATTATAGCCAATAAAAGAAGTTTTGATGTACAGGTTAAAAAGGGAATGCATAGGGAGGGGATAAAGGTGGATACCCAATTCTGTGGTTACAATGCTTAGATAAAGCAAAATTGCTTGTTGGAAGATAAGTGTACTGAGATCATTCAGGAATTTCTCTTTTGTGGAATAACAGAAAAGACATTTTCCTTACATTAAAAGCTGATTAGCTGAAATTAATGTTTATACAGTCCGTCCATGGCCATGCCTGACTTTTTGTTTGTTTGTTTATTTTTCAGGAAAAAAMTGTGTACTTGGAACTTGCTATCTTGGCTAGGAAATATTTTCTATTTATTTCTGGAGATTGGTTTTGTCAGTTTCTTTATACCATTAACAAAAATGTTTAAGAWCTCAGCAGACTGTCATGCATTGATGGACATTCAAAGTTCCTGCTAAAGGATGCAAATGCCCTCAGATAGGTAGGATTTCTCTCTGAGTTACCATATTTCTCTGTAGAAGAGGGTACAGATGTTGAACTGAAAGACTGAGCATACCTGAGGACTGGCTCCACCATGGCAAGGGTGACGGCATGAGAATTTTCTAATTACTATTTGAAGTTCTAAAAAAATAAGCAATGTATATCAGACAAAGAGCACAGGAATTCAGGAACACTTCTGACAGGAGGCCTGTTCTTTATTTCTGAGCAGAAATTGCAGTAGTTCTGCTGTCTTTCATTGTAAAATAAGAGATTAGAAAGGTAGATGTATGGAACTGAACCAGTCAAACTATTGCCTTCACAGCCTAAAGGTATACTGCTAGAGTACTCTGAAACTCACTGAAATGAAACAGGTTCCCAGAAGGACTGRAAAGGAGAAGCAAAAAGAGCAGGATGGTCTCTTACTATGTGCCTCCTGATAAGGTTTAAATGTATTGTTTATTGAATATAAAATGATGCACAGCTCCTATATGGAACTTATGATGATTTCTTGGATGCTCAGAAAATATATCTAAAATAACACAAGATCTTGTCTTCACTTTGTAACGTGTATACATTTCTAAAGCTCTGAAGGCTGCTCACAAGTTCCTAAGAACACAAGTTGTCACTGATTTTAGACTGAGCAAACCTAGATTTTATGATTCTTAGGAGCTTGGAGACTGAATGCTTTTTTCCTGRCACTTCAAATTACTACATGCCTAGGTGGCTGATAAGTCCCATTTTTCATGAAGTACTTGCAAGGAAATATGTACCACCAGTTGCCCCTTAGAGATCAAATATGTAATTCTTCCCTGAAGATCTGAAAAATCTTATAGGAAAGTTTGGAGATGTTATCAAARTGCGAAAAACACATATTTCACTAAGTACTATCTAATCCATATATTTGTAATAATTCAGATACTTAAATAAAAACAAGTTGTTTTTTAGGATGAAATGTAACAGTTTCAAGAAATTTTTAAAAAGCTATAACTGTGGGTAGATCAGTAGKACAGGAGAGAAAAGGATGTTTAATATTGAGTTACCATCGTAAAGTAGCCACAAAAGAATGGAAATGTAGTTTGAAGAGATACCAAGCAAAATATTTCCTGTGAATGAAAGCACCAGTGTTATTGCTGGAAGAAATGATAAGAATTCATGTAAATTACTGTTTACGTATCTGGTTATCCATGTTCAGAAAAGCAGAAATTCAGCTTGCAGCATATGCACAAGATCGTTTTAGAATACTTTCTGAAAGACCGAAAACTTAGTGCAGCAAGATGAAGGCAAGGGGGACTATAATGTGCTCTGTTGACAGGAAATAAGAACTGGAGAGACAGAGGAGCTCTTAAAACTGAAGAACAATAATAGTATGACAAAAAATAAGTGTAAATTGGGAATAAATTAATTTAGCATATAACTAAAATTATGAGTCTTAATTTTCAGAGGATGAAATTCTAAAAGAGCCTTCCAATAAGGATTTTGGAAGAAAAAAACTTGACCAGTTTTAAAATGGTACTTACATCTTTTATCAAAGAAGATATGTGAAATTTTTGCATAGGATTGGGATTGRGACAGAGTGCACTTGATGACCTATAAGGTTGATTTAGTCCTATGTTCCTAATAAAGACCTAGAAAACTTTTCTTCAATTATGTTTGCATATAATTTGTATATCTGCTCTGGTTTTAATTCCAGTTCACTCTTTGCAATAGTCCTTCAGAGCTCTTGCAGCTGCTCTTGTGTCGCTCAGAATGCCTRTGCTTGGGCGAGCAGGTCTGATAACTCTGGAGGCAAGAGAAGCACGGCCTGCCATTCAATCAGCATTTATGAACTTCAGTAAAGACTCACATCCCCAAACCTTTGCTCTATTCGTGCTCATTTTCAAACTGCTATGCACTGACTTCAGAACCCTTTTCAAGGGAGGCAGCCATTACTCCGTGTATTTTGCATAAAGGCAGTGGGAATAGAGAGAAGTGACCTGTTAAACATCACAGGGCAGATCCATAGCAAAACTACGAATAGTTCCCGGTAATACTAGTCTGGCACTCCAGCCACCATACTTTATGATCTTTAACAGTTTGAGTTCATGCATTATTTACATGTATACACAAAATAACAGTTTTCTACATTTCTGCAATGAAGAATGAAATTAGGCAACTTCTTGCATTTTGCAAAGATCATTTTGAAGAAACAATCGTTTTGCCAGAGCCTAGAGACATTTTCCTCAGCTCAGTTACCAAAGCCAAAAGTCACTTACATATCTACACTGAAGTATGCAAAGGCAAACTAAGCCACAGTATMTCCCTAAAATTCAGGGTTGCAGCATCTAAATTTCAGTATGTAAATTAATCTTTCAGCTAATAGTAAATATACAAAAAAGCAGCAGCCTAATGTTTCGGTGAAATGAAAGAATCATATTATAAATAAATAGTGTCAATAACGTAACACCACTAATTAATTTTCACAGATGATCATAATAATATACACAGAATAAGAAGGAATCGRTCTGTTGTCTACGAGTTCCTACTTATACAGTGTTTCTATAGCACCTTTTGAACCGCATAGCATAAGTGCCTTGGGGAAAGGCCACTCAAAAGTTTCACTTCAAGTGAACCTTAATGCAGTAATATAAYATATAGTATATGTTTTATTTTTATATATAATAACTACTAACGCATCTAAATAAGGAGGAACATTTTGAGGTTTAAAATGAATTATTTAGCCTTATTTGATATCGCATGTTTTGGAAGATTTCATTATCAGAAAAATTGAAGGAAAATATTGCTTATATTTCAGAATGAAAACAAATTAAAAATAAAGGGGTTTCCTGAACAAAAGAAAATCCATTTCTAATCTGAATTCACTTTTTGGTTACACAATAGCATTCTGCATTTTTCAGTTAGAAGGAAATATATCTTATAACACCTAAGACAAATATGGAAAAACATATAAAGAGTTTAACTAAAAAAAGAATCAGCTATTTATTGCCAAAGCTGCTTATGGGCTGCTGAATTAAAGAGGGATTTTGAGACATTAGTAACCTTACAGAAATTATAAAAGTGGCTAGATTTATTTGAGTCTATGTTCCTTTTTCATAACAATAACCAAAAGAATTAAATTGACCTTGACAGCAGTTGAGCATTAAAAATACTAACACAGTTCACTATACTCTGGATAAGGAAGAAACATCGCTGGTCTCCCACTACCATTTTTTATTTTGTTTTACTGCACTTCATCATAGAGTGTTTAAAAGGAGAGGCTTTTATATTGCAAGGGAAGGCAATGCTTTATGGCTTACTTTTACTGCTATTAAGATCTAATCTATCACTCGTTCAGTCGATTGTATTTGACAAGCAGCTTCTTAAACTTGAACTTTGTCATGTGGTGACAGATAACTCTGCCTGTTTCTGCAATTTCCTCCTTTGCAGCAGCTTCACTATGAAGTGTCTCATTATTAATCACCAGCTTTAGTTATGATTTATTATACCATATAGGCTTGAAAAGAAAAAAAAAACAAATCTTACCGCATCACCTTGAACAGGTGGCAAACATTATTCTCTGAAGAGACAGAGAAATAGCAGTTTGCTGRAAACTGGAATATACGGGAAACAGAATGTCTATCCCATCTTTCCCATTTGTTCATTCCTGAGAGCATGTTTGCATGTCATTAAGCTCCGAGGTCTTTTACGGCTGAAGGGCTAACCAAGCTCTTTAACAGGATGAGGGTAACTGCTGGTCAGCACGATCGCTGCTGGGACAGATGTGCACTTAATTCCTGGATACGGACTTCCAGCAAGGTCACAAGGGTGTGACACAACCATTTCAAGCTCAGGCAACTAAGACAGTCAAAGTTACTCCTGCCTTATTAGAACCACTTCTCTGGTAGCTGAAAACGTGCAACAAGTTCATGTGAAATCTAAAAATTCCCATTCTTCTATCAATAAATGTATCTGCACCTGATTTTGCACCTGTGATTTTATTCAATCTTTCTTCTTCTACTTTGTAGAGACTTGGAAAAAGCTTAGAGGTGTTTTAATGTGGATTTTCTTTCATACAAAAATGGAGAGTATGGCTACATGAAGGCATCTGAGCATGTGTGGAGGCTTTTGTGTCAGAGGTCAGTCGGTTTTCACATTCCTCAAAGAGCTTATAGGGTTCCAGTATAGTCATCTGAAACAACCCTCCAAATTTAACCTACAGGAAATTTCCTATTCCAAACCTTGGTGTTCTATTGCTTTTTTTTKCTTTTTTTTTTTCCTTTTTTTTCTGAGCAGGTGTGATCAAATTTAACAGGTGATCATGTTATAAGAAGATCAGAGATCATGATGGGAAGGTCTTAGCAGTGGTCCAGTAGGCTTAGGCTGGCTTATGAACACACAGAAAGGAAGTTTCCAGAAATGGCTGAATCAGCTGAGGAACAGAATGGCCTGGGAACTGTGGCTCTTGTCTCTGCTTGCCCTCTAAGTAAATAGAAAGGAACAAAATATGTTCTACATCAAAAACAGTTACAACTTTTTATCTGTTCATTGCATCAYTCATCCAGCTGCTGATATGGGATAACATGTTTAGGTAATATGATCTAATTCTGAAGCTGGTTTAACAAAGAAGACTTTGTTTGATGAACATAATGTTAAAAAATTGCTCATTGTGTCCATAAGCGTCTGCCAATCCTGATGATGGATGATGATGATGATGATAGATGATGGATGATTTCCCTGTTTTTCTTTTTTCAGAAAATTATAATACAATAAATATACAATAACCACAAAATCTGCACTAAAAGGCATTATTTACGACCTAGCTTATCTCACATATTTCAAGGACATACAAAATACATGCAAGAACATCTTAGTCATTAAACACTGAATATAAGAGCATTGTTATTATAATTGCAAATATTCCTACAGAAGAGTGGCCATGATAAGATCAGATTTGACACTGATTTGACATTGACTGCACATGAATCAGACTGACTTACAAAAAGTAGCAAAGGCATGAACTGTCATAATGCAGTAGTGAATTATACCTGCTGTAAGCCTTTAGCTATAGAAAAGGTAGAAAAACATAAGCCCACAACATGAAGTTTGAACAGATATATATGAGCAAAGTCTTCAATGATTCATATTTTTACCTCAAAGGGTAATGAAATAGTAGCTTGCCAATGTCACATCTAGACATTCACTAAGAAACTCGAGGAATTTGACAATTCTGATAAACTGCTTTGAAAGTCTCTACTGCTATATGTAATGATARGCATGCAGGTTGCAGAAGTATCACCGTTAGAACCCTTTTATTTTTAAAAAATATAGCATTATCCTGATTTTGTGTTACAGTATACTGATGCTCGGTTCAGGCTCTATAGAAAAAAATCTTTAATAACCGCAAGGCAARGCAATGATTTTAATGATATACACTAAAGAATGCCAGTTAATCTGTAGGAAAAGACCTGAGAAGTTTCTTTGGGTTTCTAAAAAGTAGTGTCACATGGCATTTTGATAAAGTTGATAACCAAAATCTGAGAGAATCACATTTTTGCAGCTTGGATGAACTATTTCAGCTGAAACAGCTGCATCCTGAAGGTTGAATAAGAAGTATAAGACCCTTCACTACGCACCTTCTGTTGAGGTTTAGCATGCATGATCAGCTAGTAGTCATRTAATGGAAAAAGATTCAACTTTTCTGCCATAGAACAAGAGCTAGGTCTTGAAATGTGCTGTTTATCTGATGGTAGCACCATGGGAAGAATACTAGATGGTGAGAAGAGAAGCACCCCAAATGATTCCTTATGGTCCTTTATGCAAGACTTTCTGTGGAATGAAGACTCTGCAATTTATGGAAAAAAAAAAAAAAAAGCCTGTGATTCAACCACTGTTCTGATATATTTTCACTGTACATATTTTTTCCTCCCTAGATTCACAAGGTTCTCTTGTAGTGAATAATGTACATCTGACATTACTGTCTGTTGTAAATAACTCTTTGTGCTTTTCTACATCTTTTCTAACATTAGATCTTTTGGATCATACCACARTGGACTTTTCTATAAATATTGAATAATTAGGAGAAAGCACTAAGAAATAAAATTCTTGAGAACTAGATATTTGACCTCTTCTGTAGGAAAAAAATTACTGAACAGTCACTATAGTCACCAGTAGGAAATGTTCAGCTTCTTTCTTCATCCTCCTAACTCCTGCCAAAGATCATTTAGGCACACTTGTGAAGAAACGGATATGGAGAAAGCAACTTTGCAATCACTTATGCCTCTTTAGAAATATCTGATCAAACAGACCTGACTGAGTACCAAGGGCTATCTGGTGACAGCTTATATCACTCAACTCTTCCACAACTATCTTAAGTATCTCCATGAAAGACTCCACAATATCTCTGTCCTCTTGGACTCTGGGCAAAGGAATTATAAGGGAAAACTGTGAACAAAACCTGAAATTCTAGTGGAAGGAAGATACTYTCAAAATCAGAGAGTGATTTATGGTTGTAAAACTGGGAGGCCAATCTTTGTTGTGATGGATCCAGTGGATAACCTGCTAGTGGCAATTTTTGTCCAAATTAAGTTCTAAAGACAGATTCTTCCTTTGGAAACACTACCTCAAGTTGCAGAGGTGCTTTAAGACACTGAAATCAATTGAATTACTCTGCATTCAGCAGTAGGAGATTTAAATTCTTTTCCTTCTTTTTATATTCAATTTTTCTCCAATCTTTAAAAATCAAGATAATAATTGTAACTATAAAGGTGTAAATGTTCTTGATTTTTTTTTCTCTGCTGTTTTTGCCATTGCTTTATTTCTTTCTCTATAGAGTTAAATAGTTTTAGCCTTTCTGAATCCAGTCCCAGGAACACTTGTCCAGACAGAACCTGGGAAATTGCAAAATTCAAAAATTTTCCTAAGACAATATCCCACCCAAAGTATGTCAAAAGAGAAATTATATCTTTAAAAAGTGCTTCTGTAAGACAYGTAAGGCTAACTCTGACCATATTTCCAGAAAACAATGATAATGACACCTAATGACCATTTAGGATAATAACAAGATTATACTGATTTTCAAGACAATATACTTCACATAAAAACATCTGTTTAAAAGATGACAGTGGAAAATTTGTGTTTTATGCATCTTGCTAGTCCCACAATGCTTAGTGTGTTTGTTATTTTTGGAAATCAACTAATGCCATCAGATATTTGCAAAGTGGGTCACAAGTTAATTAACAATCTGTAGAAGTGGCAAATTGAATYAACATTAAGGACCCCCTCCCCCAGAAATACAGTTATGTAACTTCAGATTTATAGTTAAAGAAGTGGATATATGAAATGTGTCTATAGGCAAGGAATGATGCAGTGGATCCTGCTAAACAGTGGCCTGTTAGATAATTTTCAACYTGAATTGGAATTAGGAGACATGCTACACTGAAAATATCTTTAAATAACCATTTTTTGAAATGTGAGTGTGAGTGTGTTCAGTGGTACTATAGCGAGCGTGTTCAGTGGCAACTTTACGCAGAAARCAGAGCTGAATCTGCTTTCCAGAAATTCAGAGGCAAGAGGAAAATGCCTTACCTTGTGTTTTATGCCATATCACAGGATTAATACTCCTCATGTGCAAGTGGTACTAGAGACTTTCCTTCTGAAAAGGAAGAGAATAGCTATAGATTGTTATAAGTATTTGAATGTACATGTATGTCACATTTTGGTCTTTTAGTACTCTTGAGATAAGGGAGATGGGAGATCAGAGGAAAGTTTAAAAGATCTCCAGTAGCTTACTGATGCAAAGTTCTTTCAACATCATGCTTCCAAAGAGGTGAATTTAACGGCGGCTAATTTAATGCTCTCGCTAAATAAAAATGTTAAATTTCACTTTTAGAATTTGAAACTTTAGCTGCAGACTTGAGATCGACCTTTCTGACTTTTAGCATGTGTATGCTTGTTGAACATAGTTGTATGCATAGTCTGGCGGAAAGCAACTTCTTTCCTTGTGATGCCTAAAAGAGTTGTATGCTGAAAGCTCATAAAAAAGCTTCTTTTTCCTGATTTGCCAGTTTAGCCCTCTTTTTTAATATTTTCATCACCAATACATATGATCAAAATAACACTTTGATACCATATATTAAATGGTTAATATATAGTTTAGTGGCTTAACAGCAGCACTGCATTTCTGTCAGAAGCATTATGTATGACAAACAGTTGATTTAGCATAGCGCAACAAGAAGGTTAATAACACTAATTGTGGCAGAACAAAGGGAAGAGTTAAAAAAACTGTTTTTCTGTTCTTTAGGTAATAGTTATCAGAGACAAACAGTGAAGTTAACAAATAGGTCTGTGCCTTTGGGAAGCTGTAAGGAATGAAAAGCAACTGACAACAGCAAGTCAGAAGTCGTATCAAATGTGAACTATCGTTCATAAAATGGTACCATTAACAAAACAGAMATTTTATACTCATGTTGCTAAAAATTTTCTTTTCAATTTTTATGGTAAATGCTTTAGATCTCTTTCTGACAAGCCAAAGACAGATACCTAGCCTAACGAAATTTAATCTTCATTGCACTCATTAAAGTGCAAATGACAGAGTTCTTGGGGACTTAAAGTGTTGCTCCCTGCCTACACTGGGTAGTAGCTTGCTTAACTTAACTTAACTTAACAGTCTCACTGATTTAAGCTGGTTTACCTATGGGTCAGAACGAGGTACTACAATCCAGAAGATACATAAATTATAGCTCAAATAAGATGCTTAATATGATCAGGTTCTCAATTCAAATAAATTAATAATAAAGCGCAAAGTCCTGATGCAGTTAATATGCATAACAATTCATTGTGAATCATCTCAGTATGACCAATATATGTTCAGTCTTAGTCCTCTGAAAATGTAAAATGATTTAGTTTTGCATGCAATGGAAGCAGGCTAAGCAACATTAATGTTAGAGCTAAAGTCACATAAGTGCATTAACCTACATTGCTGCAGACTAAATGCATACAAATAGGCAGTTGCTACAGCTCTGCTAATGTTAAGGTGTAGTAACTTGATCAGTAATCTAAGCCCTGGAATTTATGAGCAATTCCATGGGTCAAGGCTAGTGTGCATAGATTGAAAGATGAGTTAAAAGCTGGACTGAAGAAAAAGGCAAAGAGCTAAGGACAGTGTCAGTTCATGAGACTGAATGAACAAGGTGCTTACTGTTGGAAATAAAGTATGTCAAAGCTTGTGTCTTGGTAAGAAGAATTATCTGGCAATTAAAGGGCAGTTAGAGGCAGAATTTAAATTGTGAAAGTATTGCAAATTGATTGCACTGATTAGGGAAAAAAATAACTCAAASTTTCAGATTCTGGCCTAAGTAAAGGACTGTTGCTGAAGTAAAATATAATAAGCTTTCCATCAGATTCCAGAACACAAGCACGTACTATTATATGATCATCAAGTAACATTCAGATCTTGAAAATAAATGTCCACAGATCTTATCATAACTGTATTTTCCATCTTATCTCAAAAAAAGTATTCACAAGGTGCTCAAATATTGCCATTTTATCTACTCTCATATTTTTTCTCCCAAAGAACTGCCTCTGGACACACCTTCAAATAGGAGCTCGGCAGTTCCCTTGAGATGCCTGAAAGGGAATTACAGTCTGGGAACTTTCTTCAAGGTGAGGTGAATTGTTATCAATCTTGCCACCTTGTCAAATGCACTGAGAATAGCCTACAGAGAAGCATTAACTATTATTCCTCCGAAGCACTTCTACTTCGAATGAAATTTGTTTGTGAATTGCAATGCAAACTCGTACATGTACATCTAACCATACTTCTCTACTAGACCTAATAGTTAGGTTTACTTCAGTCTATGTAATTTCTCTTCTTAATACTTTACAGAGATGTTATTTCTTGTCTATTGATAGTTCTCATAGACCAAGAGCAGTAATAAACACAATTCTGAAAAAAGATAAATTATCATCCTTAATTACCACTTATCTATCTTCTGTGAGTGTGATTGGCTGATATCTGCATATTACAATTTGCCAGATGTTCTGCCAGTTGTTCTTTCTCAGTTCCATYAGGACTTAGTTGGCAAATTCTGCTAGGACTTTAGACACAGAAATATGAAATACATCAAAGAGTTTGTGCAGCTCTCCAGCTGTTTTTCATGTGGATTTCAAACTGATTGGTTACAAGTACTGCAAACTCTTAAGAATATATATTGCCTAACAGTTGAAAGTGAGCTGAAGATATCCCCATTTCATTTTAAAAATAAAAACAATGTGTATTTTTTAAAAAAAAAATGAAGGAATGTTCTTCCACTGTTTTCTCCTTTGAATTAAAACTGTGGTTATGTTCCAGGGAAAAGAAAGAATTGTATTCTTTTTTCAGCATCCCAGAAAACATACTCCAGATGAAAGCGCTTCAGTCCATAGATTCATTATTAAAGGATACTAGTTATCAGTTTTGATTTCCGAAGATTAGGTACAGGATCTCTTGGGACTTCTTTTTTATCTGATGCCTTGGTAGCATAAGAGTGATGAATGTCTCTTTTGCCTCATTCACTTTCAAGTATCAAGCCCTATATTTATCAGAATAGTGCTGTATTCTGCTTTAGCCCAAAATGTCCGCTGAAGAGGTATCTCACAGCCACTGTGATGTTAACAACTGGAGACAATTTAAGGGTGTTTTAGAAGGAGCTGTCGATGGTGGCTTGTGGGGAGAYTGCTAGGATTGCATGATACAGGTCTAGGACACTCACCACAGTCTGAAGTAAGAATAGGAACTTCCAAAAACTTGAGTGAATCTTCTTTGCTCTCTGAGTCCCCTTTGAAAGGAGCTGACCTACAAGAAGCTTATGAAATATGTCACTTCCTACATCAAAGAAGGCATCTTGAGTAATCATCTAATCATATAAACTGGATTGGTAAATGACTAGTTTCTAGAGCTAGACAATTAGTGATGATGAAGACCAAATAACTTCAGCTTCTTCCAGGCCCTTATCCCCACTATTTTGCTGCTCTCCTAGAATGCTATCAGTCTCTTCTTTTTTCTGCTGTATCTACCCTTTGCAAAAGGCAGGAGGTTCTGTTTCAGGCATGCTGATTTAGTTAAATGTGTGCTGACTGACTGGCTGTGATGGGGCCTGAACTCAGACAAACTACTGCAGTGGCTCTTCTGCCCTTTTATTAGAGCACGCAGAAGACATAATGAACTATGAGCTCTCAGGTTTTATCTGAGCACAGCCTGAACAAGATACTCTTTTAAATAAGGAAAACTTAAATGCTGTGATAAGGCAGACAGTGTCTGAAAAACATTTTTCTGCTTCCCACTGTGTCCTTTAGCTCTTTTGCTCCACTGTTTTTCACAGTCCAGTAACTGCTATTGACTTCTTGCTTTKCAACCACCGTTCTTCAGGCACAACGGAGTCTTTTGGAAAATCACCTTCTTTCTGTTAGTCTAAAGCTAGGCAGTATGTCTGCACTCTTTTGACCCAGCGATCTCCTTCAGGAGGCTTCCTCTTGAACTATGTACGTTTCAGCCTAAGACAAGCAAGACAACACCTTTCTCTTGCTCAGATGACTGTTTTAAAAGGACACAATCTACAATTCCCTACTAACAAAGAAAAGAGCTGCACTATTGGACATACCAGTCAAGAGACTAACAAGGAACACCTTCATTATGCTTTGGAAGAAAAGAGTAAGAAGTTAGCATCTTTGGACACCTAAATCCCTCTCTCAGATTTGGTTTCAGTGGGCCAGCAAAAGTTGTTGGGGAAGGAGACTGAAGACAAACAGAAAGRTAGCCAAACTGCTGCCTGAAAGAGTCTGGAGTAGCATACTGAAGAGAGAATTATTAAGCCTTGTTTATATTAATTTTCTATGTCATATCCATTTTTTATTCATACTTATTGTTATTTTCCTACTGTTCATGCTGCAATGAATTTTATTCARAATTCACACTGCTTAAATCTCTGTTGGGCAATATATTGCATATGTATTTTTCTATTAAGGAAGAAATTTTCATCAAAGGTTTTTTGTGTTTAAGAAAAAATACTGGTATGTATCCACACACACACTAATTATCTTCTTTATTCATACGTACCAGTTAACAACACACAGCCACATAAGAAAAGTCTAAGTATATGTCTGAATCATTCACTTTTTATATATAAGACTACATCCRTTCACAAGGAATAATTACTAGGTTTCCTTTTCTGTGTGGAAGCTGTATAYACTTCATTTTCTCATATCATACAAGTAGAAATAATCAGTCCGTATCTCTTACATAAACCTTCAGCTATGATTTCCTTCATTTTTTTTTCATTTTTATTTTAATTGTTACTCCAACAGTGAAATGGCTAATACGCTAAGCATTGGTTAGCTTAACCCATGAACACCTGAGACCTGGGATACTGTCAGGGTAGGTACACAGAATGACAGACTCACAWAAAGCGTTAGAAGCTCTACACTGACATGTAACTATTCTGCATAGTTCAGTTCTACTATGCCAGAGAAAGTCAAAGACTTATCTAACAGGCAGTCTGGTTCAGCTTTCCTCTAGTACAGCTCCTCTGGTTCATCTCTGTGAACAGAGCAAATGCTAACTCTAATGTAGTGTGAAAGCCTCAGTCATTTTGTCCAAGAGGGTAGAAAGAGAAAAGGATGGAAAGCTCTTATGAGTGACTTTTTTCAACAGGACCTTTCCTCTCTGCTTGCCCATGTCAAGGTCTCTGGGAACTTGGAGTTACTAAATATTAGCTCAACAGAGACTATAAAGAGATTTTTCCACCCATGCAAGAAGGGATAAGACCACTTAAAATGTAAGAAMCTCTTTTCGAAAATTGCTCGTTCACTGTGTGACTAGTGGTGAAGAGAGTATTTCCTAATTGAGAAGAAAAAGGAGCCAAGCTACTTCAAGTTCCAGGTCAATTTGGAACTCCAGAAATGAAGCGTACAGCTCAATAAGCCACTATAGTACTGTTTGATTTTCTGTGTTCTCCAAAGGAATATGAAACAGGCTAGACAAGTGCATCTCGATGATTGATATACTGAAACAAGACTACAGTTCTGCRACTATGCATAGAGGCATAGATAAGGAATGTTTCACCTCACCTAGTGCTGTCCCCAAGGGGTCTGGAGTCCAGTCTTGTTCAACTTATTCATCTGTGACCTGGATGAAATGCACCCTCAGCAAGTTTGATGACGATACCAAACTGGGAGGAGTGGCCAACACATCAGATGGCTGTGCTGCCATTCAGAAGGTCCTTGACAAGCTGGAGAGATGGACAGAGAGGAACCTCATGAAGTTCAACTAAGCCAAGTGCAGGGTCCTGCACCTAGGGAGGAATAACCCTATTCACCAATGCAATTTGGAGCCTGACCTTCTGGAGAGCAGCTCTGCAGAGAAGGACTTGGGAGTTATAGTGGACAACAAGTTGACCATGACCCAGCAATGTGCCCCTGTGGCCAAGAAGGCCAATGATATCCTGGGTTGCACTTGGAAGAGCATTGCCAGCAAGTCAAGGGAGGTGATCCTGCCCCTCTACTCAGCCCTGGTGGAGGCCTCATCTCAAGTACTGTGTCCAGTTCTGCCTTCCCAAATGCAATGCAGACATAGAGGTACCAGAGAGAGTCCTGCGTAGGGCTACAAAAATAATCAGGGGATTGGAGCATCTCTCCCATGGSGAACGACTGTGAGAGCTGGGCCTGTTTAGCCTGGAGAAGAGCAGACTGAGAGGGGATCTAATCGGTGTAAACATATACCTTAAAGGAGGGTGTAAAGAGGATGGGGCCAGACTCTTCTTTTCAGTGGTGCCAAGCAACAGGACAAGATGCAATGGGCAGAAACTGAACCACAGGAAGTTCCACCTGAACATGAGGAAAAAATTATTTCCTGTGAGGGTGACAGAGCACTGGTACAGGTTGCCAGAGAGACTGTGGAGTCTCCATCCTTGGAGATATTCAGAAGCTGCCTGGGCATGATTCTGTGCAATGTGTTCTAGGTACCACTGCTTGAGTAGGAAGTTGGACTAGATGATCTCCAGAGGTCCCTTCCAATCTCAACCATTMTGTGATTCTGTGATCCAAGACACAAAGATTTTTTTGTGTACAGTTTTCCCTGCCCACTGATAGATAATTCTTCTGCCACATGTCATCAGCAGCCCAGATAGGTAGCTACTCACCTAAAAATACCACCAGTGATGACCTCATTGCCAGATACCTTATATGAAACAAATGCACACAGTGCATTTGAAGTGAGGAAGAGTAAATTGAATCTCTCAATGTTTKCAGTACAATTTTCACAAACATGTAATACTAATTATTCCCTAATTCTATGTATTCAAGTCATATAAATTGATTGTCAGATAAGTGTTGTTAAACTGATGTAACTCTGTCTCTGACCTGTCAGAACAAGTTGGACTTTTCAATATAAAGCACTGGGGGACATTAAGAAAATTAACTCAGAAACACTCCTGTAAGATAAAAGGATATAAACTTTATTCAGCTCCCAAGGCTTAGGGTCCCAGAAGATATGACTCTCTGATCAGCTGCCTCTCAGACTGTAGCATAATTTAGCTTACTCCTTGCTGCTGAGTCTCAAATGACAACTTGCCTCCAAGATTTTTGTGTCCAAGGTATTCTCATCCTTTATACAGGAYGAGAGGACATGTTATAGAAAAAAATAAAACTATGTGGTAGTGTAGTACCCTTCCCTGAAACAGGTTGCACGATTCAGCTGCTTCCATCTGTAGTCCTTGCTCTGGTCTGTACCCATCATCTCTTCATGTGGAAAGCGGTGTTGCGCCCTCTGAGTGGTCTTACTTACATTTTCAACTATTCACAGCAGGAGTGCAATCTATGCTTCCTATCTTATAGAAAAGAGGGTGAACTACCATACAAATCATGCAAGGCGAGTCACCTCTCACTGGATGTCTACTTGCTGAGATGTTTACAAGCTGGATCTACTAACCCTCTGAGGTGAAGAAGTATGAGTCATTCTAGAATAAGTCTAGAAGTGCGTGAGTGTTTCTGAGCACTGGTCCCTGAAAACGACCTTACAACCAGTACATAATAGCAGTAAACAGAATCTCTTAAATGATTTCAGAATTGGAGGTGTCTTGCACCTTTTGTCTGTCTGTGTCCGGTTATATTCATATGTCCCAAGACACTGCAGAAGCCCAAGTACAAAACTGCTCTCTGGAAGAAAAATAAGTGTTTCTCGCAAATGTGAAATTAAATGAGAACAGCTGAACATTTCCTGAACATTTTATCTTCCAGAACATAAACCTCCTGTGCTTGTTGACCTTTAGTTTTAAGTGAAACTTTAGCTACATCTTGAAATAAATTATTAATTGAAAAAAGTCACTTTAACTTCTCTTAACAAAACAAAAGTTTTGTGAAGCAGTGACTAAAAATAGAATACCAATTGATAAATCTTAGATCTTCTACCTCCATTTCTGCCAGTTCTCTGATTTCATTTTGGTAAGTGAAATTCTATTTGGCTCAGCAACCACAATGAAATTCAGTCTTAGGGATTTCTGAAACACTGACGGTGCTAAAAAAAAATAAATTCTGGAATGTTTCAGTTCCTTTTGGAAAGTTAACTGTCACATTGATYCTGTGGATAGGATTAGCTTCTCAAAACTTCATTCCTCAAATTTTATCTTCTGTTACATAGCGCTGTGTATAYACTCCTACTCAAAAATAGATAGATAGAGACAGAAAATTGGAGACACCCAAAAACAGAGTATTTAAAAAAATAAAAAAAAATATATAAATATGTGCTTTACAAAAATAGGGTACTCTTAGTGTTTCTCCATGAAAAAAATATTCATACTTTCGTTATGCCTTCTCAGTGCATGGAAAAAAACTAACAATCYATAACATTTATATTATTCTAGCCATCAGTAACATTCATCTGGCCTGCTTCACACAATGAGTCTTATTTTCCTTTAGAAAGTTGAACGTATTTTTATGCTGTTCATTTATTATTTCTCTACAATTGTCATTCTTATTTTCTTCCTACCTTCTAGGCATAGTAAATGTTTGTAATTTCCTAGCATCATGGCTTTCAACATCTTTAGAAACTGATTTATCAAAGAAAAAAAAAGTACTAGTTACATATAATGTTTTTTGTGCAGTTCTGTTTTTGTTTTTTCCACAGGATTTACTTTACGATTAGAAATATGATAAGGTTTGTGAATAGAGGAATGGAAATATGCTGATTTGGATCATAAATTATTTGACAGTTATTTAATACTTGGCAGCTTTATGAGGCAGACACTGCCACATCACATCTAAAACATGCAACATAACACGCTAGRTTAAAAGTTGCATACTTATATGAAACTGCAAAATATGTGATAGAAAAAGTACTTCAGAAAATACAGCAGCTGATTTGTGAAGACCGGTTTTAAGAGTAAAAAACTATATTATGAAGAAGATAAAAGCTGAAGATTGTYGACCTTTCAGGGTGTTACATGAAGCTCAGCAGTATCCTCAGATTATTTAGCCTGAATGTCTGTGACAGAGACATGCCTATAAAACTGTGTATTCAGAGCTGACAAATTAAGACAGCATGAATTTTGTGTGAATGTTATCCTTTCTAGATCAGAACATTGATCTGGACGGTCTTTATTGCTTGAGCTATGTTGCAGCTGTTCTAACTCATGTTTGGGCATTGATTTAAGTATAAAATTGCAGGTACCTATAAATAATACTAAAAAAATGTGATGTGATGTATCCAGCTGTGTGATGTATACAGTGTGGTATGACATGAGAGTTAGCTGTAGACTTATCAAATCTTCAACATGAATCCCAGAATCATAGGATCAGTAAGGTTGGAAGGGACCTCTGGAGATCATCTAGTCCAAATCCCCTGCTCAAGCAGGGTCACCTAGAGCATGTTAGGCAGGGTTGCATCCAGGTGGGCCTTGAAGATCTCTAGAGAAGGAGACTCCACAACCTCTCTGGGCAACCTGTGCCAGTGCTCCGTCACTCTCACAGGGAAGAAATCCCCCCTCATGGTCAGGCGGAACTTCCTGAGGTTCAAAAAATCAATGCTAACCATGTTCAGAAGCAAGGAAAATTTTAGAAATTCTCTAAATCTGTTTGATACTCAGTAGTATGCACTTCAACAGTTAATATGCACCTATGAAGTCAAAGGACGGAGCTCATTGCATTTTGTATATGTATATATATATAWAAAAATAAATATAAACATTATACTTTTGAGGTATGCTGATTGCTGATCTTGTCTAGTTACCATTTCATTCACCAGCTTTTCAAATTTAGTCTTTTAGTACTTTTAACTTACATAGTAAAATTGGCAGTTCTTAACCTACATGGGCCAAATCATACTAGAGACACCTYTTCTTTTACTATATGAAATTTGTGGCATTCTAATTTTTATGCCTTCTTATTCATGAATACTGGACTTTGAATGGAATATATAGTTGAATTTCCACAAAGTAATGTCCATCAGAAACCTAATGTGTTACTGTGCATCTCATCATTGGATATTGGTCAGTTCCCATTGGTCATTTCTCTACTATTTCATCTAATATACTTTTCATTCATTTTCTGACATGTCCTATTTTGAATAGCAAATGGGAAGATGCTCATTTTGTATTTATTTTTCTTTAATTCAAAATATATACTAAGTGATCAGTCCGAAAATCTTAATAAGGTTTCTTCAAGAAACAGAYTTATTGTTTGCCCTCCCATTTCATATTTTTCCTACTTCCACTAGGATATTTCTTGCTTATTTTCCTGGAATGAACTGAACAATACTGAATGAAATATTTGGGAGGACAGACTATCACTGTATGATTAACATTTTTATGCTCTGCTTAATCATACTCACTTTTCAGTTGAAGTTCAGTGCTATATGTGTTTTTGATTATTATTTGTTAAGGAATGTACTGGTTATTTGATCTTTTTGTAACATTTTAGGCAGTGCCACATTTTAGTAAGAGTAAGATGTGAAGATAATTCAAGTCTACAAGGATCAGCATTCTCCAGCACAACTAATTATCTATCTTTTGTACAGGAATTTCATAGTCTTGTATTTATCAAAAGAACAACAAAAAGGTATTTAGAATTAAATCACTTCAGTGTTCTTTCCAGCATTGCTTTGATAAGCTATTACAATAATATGATCATCTGAATTGCCACTCCTTTGATCCACTGTGGTACCAATTGTGATCCCAAGAAGATGAAGACATGACAAGACATATATCAAGACATGACACTGCCTGAGACATCCCAGAGACTTGATTGCCCCTTATAAATTGTATTATAGCAGCATTGCTATACTAAAGGTTGTGTCAGCACTTTCATTATAATGTCAATCTTCAAGGAGTGATAACTCAGCTGTAAAAAATGCTATAAGCTCAGTCTTGACATGCAAGGTCACAATCCTGAAAGCTAGTTTTTCTAAATGGTCAAAATATTGGATAAATTAAAGAAAATAACACAAATTATATGAATGCTTGTACTTGCTCGTAGAAAACAAACATATATAGACAGAATGGGATACTGTACTTTCTTCTCCATTATATAATTGCTTTTCAGTTGTGTTTTGTAACTATCATATTATTCAATATTCTAACAGTGCAAGAAAAGTATGCTTTTATTCTCAATAATAATTTTATAKGCTTGCAAGATAGTAACAGTTCTGAATGTAAGGGAACAACTGGAGTTCATGCTTGGACACAAGCTTTGATGCTGTGAGCCCAGCATCACGTTATCAGTTTCCTTGTGTAGGAAAAAATCAGTCTAGTGCTTATCTGAGCCTACACTGTGAGGGACTGTGGGGAATAAGTTTACACCCTTCCAGAGCCAACAACAGCACCAGCCAAAATTCCCAAGGAAATCTCAATGTGCTGAAAACACCTGCGTATATCTTTCCCGAAGGCAGTGGGGTGACTCATGTCGGTGTGCTGAAGCCAGCCTGTCTATACCAGGTGGAGGCACGCTACAAAGCATCCTAAAGGCTGATACCTTCCGAGGAGCACAGGTATCCTCTTGTAGCCACTACTCCATCATCTCCTCTGAAATGCAAAGATAGAGGAAGCTATAGTCATTCCCTTCCTAAATGCGTATCTGGCCTTTCTGTGGGTTGTGTGCAATCATTTGTCAAACTACATTTGGCTATTTTTAATAAAGAAATCACTATTTATTGATGAAACTATTTTGTGGGAGCCTGACCTCACAAGCAGGCTTGTTAGAAATATGCTAAGAAACACCAGCGTGGCCCCTCCTACCGCAGGCTAATAGGTTTGYTTGTTTTCGGAGTGCAGAAGCTGTGTGGAAGTTTGATGTTCTGCAATAAGCAGGAGCAGGGAAAAGAGGGAGGATACAGAGCAATATCTTTATTTCCCAGTCAAAACTGGGACAAGCTTCACATGGCATATGCTCTTTATTCAAGAAGCATAGGGAGAAGGGCTACGTCATACAGAAATGGCTCAGTATAGAGAAAAGGATAACAGTAAAAAAGGAAGGGAGAAAAAAAAGATTCAACATTAAATCATCTGTTTACTAGCCTTAGTAGTGCTTTATTCGTTTCTAAATTTTGACTGCTGACTATTTGTTCTGGTTCAATTACATTTGGATTAAGTTTAAAGGTAGAAAATAACAGCTCTGTGATGAAGTAGCTTGATAGTTTTTTCTAACATCTGCTAAATTGAATAAGCTTGTTGTGAGCATGGGCAGCAGGTGAAATAAATTGAATCACATTTTTCTGTCTTTATTTGCTTTTTAAGAATGTAAAGGATATTTGGAAAGTGATTAATTTAAACTAATTGTCAGAACTGCTTAATAATTAAACTATTATATCACTATACTCTCTACATATTAGAGAAAAAAAAAGGCAATCTGAATGGACTCATCAACATTTTCTTCATTTCATGCTTATACAAAAATCAGATTTGCTAATTTTGACCTTTATTACTAAAATTAGAGAAAAGTAACCTGTAAATAAAATGATGGCCACAATTTTAGTCTCTTGCATTGTAATGAAATAGACTTTTAATAGATAGTATGAGATACTAACTAGTTCCTGGTACTGGACAGATAAAACAGAATACAGAAGTATTTCTTTCCCTTTCCATCTTTCCTAACCTCACAAATATTGTGAGAATATTGCTCAGCTCAGCTCAGGTGGAATGATTGGTTTGGTCACCCTAAAATACTATGCTAGGTTCCAGATTCAAAATCAAGAAGTAGGCAAAACCCTTGAATTTTGCAATAACATTCATGCCAGTAAACATACATAAAAAGCACTAGCCATATAACCATTAGGCTCAAGTTTCTCTCCTGCAGGGGAAAAAAAGTCAATTACATTAAAAATATATACAGGAATTTAGAAATTAGACTTTATCACTACATAAATAAAACAGGCAGAAAATATCCCTASCTTGGTTAAAGGGTACAGGATAAAACATACATCTGTATCTASGTTTTACATCAGGGACCTCCATTATAGTGTGTGTGTCTACATATTTCATCTGAACACGCACAGACATGTAGGAGTTTGGAATGTAGATCTGAAGGCATATTTTTTTGTCCTTGGTCCATCTGAAATTACTATTTAATCTCTGTTCCACTTTGTACTAATTCCTGATGGAAAATTCACTTGTAAGCATTAGTTTTAAAGTTGTAGTGACACAGCATAATATTTCCAGCAGGCAATATCACAACATAATATTAATTATTTACCTCTACTGTAAGATCACCTTATCCATGTTTTACATTACTTTGTCATTGTATAGTGACAAATTGAGTTGTCATAAAAATATGAACCAAACCACATGCTGTGTATTAAATACAAAYAAGCATATAACTTGCCCTTGAAATCTGAAAACTCTTTTGATTTATATCTGTCAAAAGCATTGTCTGTATTGCTTATATTTTTGTACTGGATGTATAAAGTCTGTATCTGATGCTCACTAAATATCTAGTCTTTCAGCAGTTTTAACCTTTCAAGCTTAGAGACCACACCATGAGGAGAATACTGCAGAGGTTACTGAAGAAACACATGTTTTAAAAGCAAAATTTGATCCAGTCACTGCTGATTAGCCATCAAATGTCCTGYGCCAGATACTAATGATAATGTTAGCAGAATGAGATGGAGTTTGAGGATTAGTTTAATATACAACAAGATACAGCCAAAGAAAATGCTTTCAGTGGTTGAACTCAGTTAAAACCAAGGTACTTAAACTGGGCTCTAAAAGATAGCTTGGAACTGTATCTTTTACYGGAAATGACTTTGATGAATGATGTCTGAAGGAGTTTTATGTTATCTAGGCATGTTGGTTTTACTCTGAGTTCATCTTTGAACTCATCTTCAAAGTAACAGTCAAACCTAACTTCTGCTCTCRGAGAAATGTTGCAAAGGTCTTACTGTGTATCTCAAATATGCTTCAGAAAAGCTAATGCACTCTTTTATTATRTCTCAGCTGGACTATTGTACCATTCTCAGCAGGCCTGCTAGACAAGTTGATCAATAGGTTTCAGTTAGTTCAAAACTCAGCTGCAAGGCTAATAAACCAGAAAGCATGAGCATATTTCTCCAATTTTAGTCTTGCTACATTCACTTCCTTTTAAATACTTATAAGGTTTGAAATCTTATTGCCCATGCTAAAAGTACTAGACAAACCTGACTCTTGAGAGTAGGCTCAGATTGATCCACCATTATCTATATGAACAGGCTAGGTTAAATGATGTAGGAAAATTAACTTTTTTTTCCCTCAAGATTGAAACATCTAGCCCTATAAAATAAGCCTTATATAGTTCACGCAGTGAGAAATCTTGCCTTTTTATATCCATGCAGTAGACCTGACTGACTCTTAAATCACAGTTTAGGATCTAGCTTCTTTGTTTCTCAGAACTGAATGCATATAGTCACCCCCTTTCCTTTAGTTTTACTTGATTTTAACCTGTGTTTTCTAACTTTACTATTTTTTCTGTGAGTTATGTTTCATAAATCTCTCAATAATTTTTGTGTAACCTATTGAAAACCTCCACTTCTGCACTTGTAGTATTATCTGTCAGTAACATCCAGATATCAATAGCTTGCCCTGATATATTGGAAGGATGTGGAAGGAGCTGAAAACCCTGTATTGAGGTAATACTGATGGAGTTTAACAGTGGTAGCGCTGGCTTTTTCTGCAAAACATTTTATTGTTTGAAGTGGATGGGTAAAGCAGAGGGGATGAATGTTCAGGCAGTTTAATCCTGTTAGGATGTTAGATTCTGGTTACGAAGTTCAGAGTATCTGTTTGTTGTGGTCTGCTCCACTTATTTGGGAAAATTTCTGTTGAAAATCCTCTGTCAGGTTCCTCCTCAGGTACTTTTAGGGCCTGGTGACAAATTTTGAAAGCTAAGCTTATTGCACTGAAGTTGCCAAAGAGAGATTAACGAAAGAAAGAAAAATCAAGTTAAGTAAGGCCAAGACAAACTAAATGTTTGTATTTATTATAATACCTAGCATGCCTTTTTAAATTTTAAAGATTTTTTTAAAAATCACTTTTTTAAATCATTGGTATGAATAGATGTGATAAAAAGATTGATAGGTTGATTTTGGGCTAGCTGTCATTCCTAAGAGGCTTTGACCATGATCCTGAGAACACTATATATACTAGATTTGTATTTACCCATATAAAATAGRTTCCACAGCCAGACAACACACTCCTGTTGAAAGTCGTTAGGATCTGGGTKTCTCACTTCCAGTGAAACATGTAAAAGCCCCCTCACATAGTATTTTCCTCTTAGAACAAGAAAGAGACTATGAGAATTTAGTGAAACAAAAAATTGCCTCCTGTAGTGAGGACATCTGCAAAAGATCTGGTGAGGAGTCAGTGACTGGCAGCAGCCCCAGCGTGTGAAGCTACACACTGACCAAATTCCCATCAGGGCCAAGCRTATTCCGTTTTGTCAGCAACATCTGACTGCTTCCTGGACGGTAGCTGCTCAAAGTAGCACAGCTGAGATAAGGAAACARTTCTAGCAGATTTTAAGGGCCCTTAGGAACAAGGAGTCAAGTCCTGCCTGGGCATTCGACCCATGTGTCCTATCTGTGCCTCCGCAGCCTCCCAGCAGCCTCCCTCACGATTCCTGGGGCTCCTGTGCAGCTTGTAGTGTAAGCAAGCCCTTTACTAAACCTATCCTGTTTAAACCCTTAAGAACCTTGAGTGTCTCTCTCTGCCAGTATCCAACCCTCTCTTGCCCACCTTGCAGTTACACCTCCACATCTAGTTATGTCTAACCATGTAAAATGTGCCCTTAGCATCCAACAATTTTATTTACTATTTCAGTCAAGACAGTTCATTATATTATGAGAGAGTTTCACACACATTAGAGGTCACARTATTTAAATTTCTTTTACTGATCTCCTTTTACTCTGATCTCTTTTTATCTTTTATTCYGTTTTCCAATACTACCTGTGTGGCCCAATCTAACTCTGCTAGACAATGTCATTACTGACATTACCTTTTACCTGTGCTTTTACTAATTATACATAAGAACTTATAACCTCCATAATGTGAAAAAAAAAGAGTCTGTACTCAAGACAGTCAGTTATTTACTGCAGTTGTAATCATTTTTAGAGTAACCCATCTTACACACAGGTTAGCATCTATTGATAGCTCTAAAGCATGGAGCAGAGGTATAATGAACCCCAAAAGAACATCTGCTTTGTTTGTCAACCTCCATACCTATATMCATACTTTGTGAGGTGTACTCAAAGTTATGCTCTTCTGAATGCTCAATTCAGTTATTTCTTTGAGAAAATAAAAGACTTTTTTTATTGGGAAAAGGTTTGAATTAATCATGTAATCAATAATTTGCTTGTTCTTTAATTCCAGAGCTATTTCAATGACCTAATTTAGTGCAATTTTCCATATTTTTATTTTAGGAATTTTGTTTAATGCTCATCTTACTTCAAATAACAACTTTTCATTTTTAAAGCTATTTGAAATGAACATTTTTAAAGGAAAAGAATATCATCTAGGCTCCATGTCCATTCAACATGATAATTTTTTTCTTTTCCAAAAGTAATCAGGTTCTAGTTAATGAATGCAATACAATTAATTGTTTAAGAAGAATAGAATCCTTGTAAGATCTCATGGATTTTTAATCAAGGAGTAATATTTAAGTAGCATATAAATGAAAGATCAGAAATTCAACATAATGACTGAACAAAAGAGATTATTTTGTTACTAAGCTACAGTAACACTAAGCATTAGACTCCACACAAATATTTTGGGTTTTAGTTCTCCTACTTTCAAAATAGCTAATGTTCAATCATTTTATTTTTGAATGATAATTTAATTAAAGTTTAAAGTCTAGGAGCTGTTGAAGATCATATATAATCCAATTACTTTTTATTCAATTAGTTTAATAGAAAACCACTTTGCTATAATTACAGTTAATCCCCTGATTTTTCTCCTCAGCTATTTATCAATGGCCTGTACGATATCTTTGAGGAAATCATACTGGGTTATAATTATCAACAATTCCCAGTGGAATTAATGTACTAAATAGTACTTAATTATTGTAGTATTCTATTGCTAGATGAGTTAGATTTGAAGATCATAAGATTACAATACATAGTTTGACATTTCTGAGTCACTATCTCTAGAGTTTCTGAGAACAGACAGTATATCCATTCCTCCCACTTTCTGATTTAAAAAAAAAAAAAAAGAACTGCAGCCAGGCAGGCCCTTCTAACCACTGTGGTTGTTTATGGACTGACTTTCAACAGCATCGGTCTCCTATGCATACAACAATTTGGTATTGGTGACTGCAGCCCTTGGCTGGATAAATCTACAATTTCTTTTTTATAAGRATGAAAGGAAAACAAAATACAGGCAAAATGCAATAACTTATCATGTCAGAGTCTCACAATTTCTCAAATAAATTGTCCAAGTTATATTTTTTTTCTTCTAATGTGTTCTTTAATCAGAAATAGCTGTTTCTTATGTAGGATGCGTTGTCTGCAGGAATGGTTTTAAACAGTGACTATTCACAGAAATTTGGCATTAAATATGACATTAGATTATTAGGGATGTTCCACAGATAGGTAAAATACTGACCTTCTTAGCAGTTGTATATAAAACTATCAACTTGCCAGACTTATAAAACTCAGAAAGTGGAGAAACTAAAGTTCCAGATATACCTTTAACCATAATTAGGTTAAATGCTGCTGTTCATATYCTCATATTGCTATATTCACTGACAAAATGTGATGTTCAATACACTTCAATGCAATGTTCATCAAATTTTACACTAAGCAAAGGTTCTTCCTGCATGAATTAAGGTGTTTAGATGCTCAAATTCTTGCCCAGCCTTGTAGCAAAATGAGCAATATGAGTTCTTGACTGATAAGTTAAAAAGCAAAGAAAAAAAAGATACCTTTTAGTTCATTTGTTTGTGTCAAAAGAAGTTAAGAAAGAAATCATACAGTTTTCCTTTTAATTTCYCAGTCTGAATGAAGTGTTGCAAAGCAGTATGACTGTCACTTTTTTATCACTTAAATATGAAGATGTAATTTGAAGTTGTTTCATATAGTTTATGTTTTATGGCCAACAAAAATTAGGTCAAGAGAAGGGTTTTGAACCTCCTTCCTTGTCCTTCAACTGCTAAAAGTAATGTACGGTGAGRGAGGGAGTAGATGTGCTGCTAATTTTATTTTTCTTCAACTTATGTGATTTTGCCATTTGAAACGTAACCCTCTAGCAAGTTTTCAAATGCTGCAATGGAAAAGCCTAGATTACTCCATCTATATAAAGAATTTAAAGTAGGATCACAAAAAACCTTGGCTCCTGCAGCAGTCAAGAGAGTCAAGAGTCGTGCGTATCTCTTCAGAGAGATATACATTTACATATTTCTCCATTGACTACAGTGGGAGCTGAGGGGCACTTAAATCCTAACTTTAGGCTTTGTCSTTGGGCAAGTCCAGGACAAATCCAGAAACAGAGATCATGATTCATCAACCCATCCGTCTGGAATGCTTTCGATGAAATGCTTAGAGAATTTGACTCTCTATGGTGGTTGGTGGAAAGGCAGGTTATTATGCGGTCACTTCACTATTTTTGATTCAGGGACATAATCTTCATCCCAAAAAATTTCCTAGAAGCAAGTCTGTGCCTAAATTTCAAGTTGAGTTCAGTAGAGAACATGTAAAGACATGAATAAAGAAGAATTTTTAAACGCTCACCAACATTTTAGCAGACAGTCACTGAGGTAAGTTCAGGATTCATTTCTCAGTCATATCTACCAATTTTACTTCAATTTATATATCTTGGAAAAAGGTCTGAGATTTGATTTTCCTCCCTCTTACATTCATAAGGATATACGATACCTTCAGGAACACTCTCTGTCTCTCTCTCTCATTCTCACTCTCACTCACACACACACACACACACACACACACAGACAATTAACAATTACTATAGTACAAGTTAAATCGATAGTCTTTCATTTGTTATTCGTTATGGTAAGATGCCATATTCCTGCTGCTTTTACTGTCACATAGTTATATTTTTTTGGGGAAAGAAAATGCATTCTCCAAAATGTTTCCAAATATGAAATGGAAACTGAAGCAATTGACTGAAATTAAAATCATTTTAGGGTATCAAAGAATATATAGGGCAAAAAACCCCAAAGTTTCCACTGCGCAATAAACATGAGTTTGGTTGAAAGGGAAAGAGACACACGTCACTTCAAAGTTAAAACTTTCTAATTCATTGGT
This sequence comes from Rhea americana, assembly GCF_003343005.1. NCBI lineage: Eukaryota > Metazoa > Chordata > Aves > Rheiformes > Rheidae > Rhea > Rhea americana. Next base: position 824,766 of record NW_028187066.1, on the reverse strand, counting down.
GTTAGGATCTAACTGTCATAGTGGAAATAATATCATCTGCATGTTTGATGTCATCCMTCTCCATATTTTACTGAAGGAACTTTTAGTGTGAAAGAAATAGCCACTGGATCGATTAATTATGATCAAAAAACTTTTGTCCAGAGTGGTGCTGCCTGGCTGTGTCACAGCAGCAATTACATAGCACTGTTCCCCAGAGACTTCCACCTACTTGTTATATGAAATCAATAATGCCCAAACAAGCACTGAAATGACATTTTAATGTTCACAAGGAACATTTACACTTCAGGGTTGCCTTTGAAATAGCTTCTAACAGCAATGGAAGGGGCAAAAGCAAGTTGAGTTTTGTATAGCAGGTAAAAGACAGTTGCTTTGAAGGAAAGGTATTAGATGTTAATCGACGGGGCTTAGCGAAGCCTAACTGCATCTACCCTACCTATTTAGGGTAACAGCTCATTTTGACAGAAACAAACTGTTCTCAGAGAGCTATGAGGGAGGTAGTACATCCAGCAGAAGGGAACCAAGACGGGTGAGGAGATATGCGGAGGGGAAGTGCATCTTCCCACCCTGAAAGACAGCAGAGACCAACGTGATGGGGCCAGACCAYGAACAGCTGCTGGTGGGAGCACTTAGCTACATTTCTCTCAGCGATGTTTCTTCACACACAGACACRATATGCACCATAACTTGCAGGTATGACAGCACTGAGCTTAAAATGACTTTTTACTTAGGCTTTGCAGGGGACGTTTGGCATTTTGGCTCAGSAGGTATCAGGGACAAGGCTAAGTGCTTTATGCATCATCTCTGCTGGGCAAGGGAGGAAGGTGTCCATCCAGCGTCAGACCAGCTGGGCTGTTCTCAGCTGACCCTTCCCTGTGTCTTCACCCTCTTTCCACCTTACTTTGCAGTTAGCTGTGGGCCTACTATGCTGCACCTGGTGGGGCTTGGGACAGAGTTGTACAGAGCCAAGAGGCAGGTACAACATTACATGCAGTGATGCTCAAAAACAAAGCTGCAAGTGGATGTACTTAGTGGCTTTGTACAATTCACTGGTTATTCTGAAGGCAGTGTATTGCTTCAAGATCTGGCAATGGCCCTTGTCACAGGCAGCATATTGGACTAGAGGAACCACAAGTCTGCTTCAGTACGGCAATGCTACCAGGAACACTATACTGTAATGTGCTTGTAACTGCAGTTCTATGAGATAACAAATCTGTTACACCACTTGGAGGCCCGAATGAACTGCARTTGTAACAAAAGCTACTAGTTAGTAGCAAAGTCCAAGGYACTATTCAGTACAGGGACAGTGTAGTAAAAAAYAGTAATTAAACTAAGATTCTCTGATTCTCTAACTCTTTATTCTGTTTTTTGTGTAACATACGAGTTCTCATTGATCAGAACACTTAAGCATATTTTTAAGTTAGCTAAAAATTAGTTTATCCTTTTTTAGCAAAGGATCTAAAATGATCAAAAAATCTTAAAATTAATTTTTGCTTAATTTACTACCAAGAATATGTTAATTTGAACATATTTTTAATTCTTTTAAATGTGGACTTGGCAGATACGAAACTTAGGCTACTTTTAATGCCCTTATTTCAAGACAGCAAAAAATTGTATGTTAGAAAGTTCAGAAAGTCATCAAGTCACCTTCAAGTTTACCTTTGAAAATCCTCTAATACCTAGATTTAGATAATGATGCTTAAGCATCTAGACYTGGCAATCAAGGTACTTTGTTTCCCCCTTAATTTGATCTTGAGCTCGGAAGGAGGCTTGTAAGTGCACATATTTTGCCTCTGTGCAAACATTGCACAGATTTGCAGAGATTCTTGCAACATTGAAGCAATTGCATTCTCAGATATGAGATAATTTAAACTCACATTTCCTATTTATTTAATGAATTGCATTCAGTACCAGACAATGACAAAAGCCAGTGGAAGGACACTGCATAGACTTGCTGTTGGATCTAGGTTCTTGATGTTGAGACTCATAAGGCCTCTCAAATTTGTTGATATTACTAAAGTACAAGTAAGTTCATTATAAATTRTGCTGGTTGTTTTAGTTAAAAATATTTCACTGCTTATTTCTTGACTTACAAAGAAGATAAAATTACATTGAATCCAGAAATACAGAGGTAGGGTTAGCAGGATCTTTCCCACTGCAATGTAATATTACCTATGTAATTTATTTCCTGAGCACCATCAAATGTCAAGTTAAATTATTTCTTTTCATGCTTACACATCACTGCATACTCCATAGTTCATTTGCCAGAGAGATTATTCTCTGATATCAATTTTTTCTTCTCCTGTTTGAAGAATTACTGAAAGGCAGCAGAAAAAAAGCAGGTATTTCGTCTCTAATAGTTCTGATCTGTAATAGTAGCTCTAATATGTTATCTCAAAAAAAGAAGAAGCTTTAAAAATACAAACAACAATTCAAATTTATGGCTTTTAAATGAATCAGATTTCACGGATATAATAAAACAATAAGAGTAAGGAACATAACACAGAGTAAAGAATATATTAATAAAAAWAATAAGCCTAATTCCTTACAGAACTATGGGAGATCTGTCATGGTTCTTTCAGTGTGGACAGAAAAGGCCTATTACTGATCTACCTCATGCAATATTTACTGCTCCTACATCAAATGCGTCTAACACTAACATAGTTAGTGCCAAGAATGCTGCTGCCTTACAGGTCAGTGAACAATAGTAAATTAGTCAGCAACTGCCCTCTGGAGTTACTACATCTACTGAAAACTTCTCAAGCATCAACAGAATCCCTACTTTCCTAGCTTCTTGAAAAATCCTTGTGGAACGGAGAACAATATCACTTTTGTTTGGTTTTAACAAGCAATATAGAAGGCAGGGAAATTAGATTTGTCCTTTTTCTTTTACACCTTYGTAATTTGCAGAGAAATCCTGAAAGGAGATTTCTAGAGTAGATTTTTATCAACGAATATTCTTGTTCCTGCTTGCTTCTTCACTTTGGAAATRTTCAATCAACATTAGGGCACTCAATGTTCTTCTGCGTTAGAATTCGGCTTGAAATTGCTTTCTTTCTTAGAAACATTACTATAGCTCTTATAAGTAAAGGAGTCTAAAAGGTGCACGGATATAAATACTGGCATTTGTGTCTTCTAGGCCTGTTTTGCACATGCACAGATTCTGTGGGTCAGTAGTACAGTTGAGTACTTCGTTGCACTCTGTGAACACCATGTCTCCGCTATAAYAGCCATAGCTGGGAGCACATCTGAAGTAATGCCGTACCAGGCCAGTTGTAGGCTAACTTTATGATGAAAAGAAAGCTCAAAAAACAATTGTATGTACAATTACTGGGAGAAAGATTTTTTCACTGCGAGTTTCAAACTGCCTTTTATCTTTGTTTAATTAGCACCTATTTGTTAATGATCTAACAGCAAAGTCCTTAGGTAAAGTAGTAAACACAGCACTATACTTTTTCTGTGACCTGTAGTGTAACCCGAGAAGATCAGCATTGATATTCTCCTTGGAAAAAACAACAAATAAAACGTATACATTTCCACCCTCCAGAAATAGTAATCAATTCTGTATTCTTTGCAAAGAATAAAGGCTTCTACAAAGGTTACTTTAAAAGATACCCTTTCATCAGTTATTCTTCRGAAAGGAAACTCATTGTGTTGAAACAATTTTTTTGTGTGTGATGAATTAGAACTTTAAAAGCAGAGCAGTTCATAAGGACATATTTGCTATGAAGTCAGTAATTCATTCAGGTGTTTATTATAGTTCTAAAGTGGCTGCCTTTACTTTTTGGTTTTGGAATGTTAGTAAAATATTTTTCTGTGTTAGAAAACACCTTTGCAGTCAAAATGTTATTTTCACAATTTCAATAAAGAAAAAAATTCTCTAACATTTCATGTTTTATATCCTATTCATACAATTAAGTTAGAAGTCTATAGTTCTGCACACTGAGGTATTTTACAYGCATTTTGAACGTTTATAGCTGGAGCCAGCTATGTACATTGAAGAACTGAATCTTGATATGGCTGCAATCAATGGACTAAATCTTGGATGGGGACCAGGAGCAGACTAAGCTGTTATCTTCTCTACTATGTGTCATCAGTGCTGGAGGCAATCCTGAAAAGAATTCAGGATTGTCCTACCTATCACAGAGGGTGCATCCATATTAGTGTTTTGAATTGATTGATGTTTTTAGATCTATGCTTTTGAAGAGAATCTCGTGATCATCTCCTCTCACTAAACTTTGGATTTTCACATTGYAGAGTAGTCCTGGAGCTCATCAACAGGCTTTCATTTGGCTGAAGTTAAACCTATGTTCAGGAAGAACACAAAGTAAACTCCAGCCACTAGTGGACCATTCACTCCATGACACGAATCTAGAGCCTGACCAGAGCAAACCCTACTGGAATATACACAGTAGGAATCTTATATCTTAAGCACCATCTCTTTTGCTCTAAAAATCAGCTGCAGGGCTTGTGGTCACATGGGGCTGCTCAGAATTATTTAATTGAGTTTACAGTAAATAAATTTTATTCTAAAGTTTCCTATTTGCAAAAGCTTAGTTTTAATTATTTCCCTCCTCCTCCTCCTCCTCCTCCTCCTTCTTCTTTTTTTTTTTTTTTTTTTTTTTTTTTTTAGATTTTTCTCTGGACATGAGTAACTTGGCATCTTTTAATCTGTGCTTGCTGCATGCCTGTGGATTAATAAAGAGAACAAAACTCACAAAATATTAAACAATTGAAAGGTCAAAGATGAATCTAGGAGAAAGTGTCAAGTAGAAAGATTAATATGGAAATTAAAAACCACAAGACAGAGAGGACATAAAATTCTAATCACTTACTGTCAGGTAATCCTGACTCTCCACTAATTTTTATTTTGTACTGTCATTTATGTTTTTGCAACCTAAATATAAACAGAATTTCAAAATGCTCCCAAATCAGAATGGAGACAATTAATACTCGTTTTGCACCAGCTATATAGCTCTGCAAGACACAAAGTAGTTATGGGTCAAACTCATTTCATTCAGTGAGCAAGGCTGTCATATTTTGCTGCTTAGGCAAAACTCTGCCAGAGTTATTTATTATTCTATCTGAAAATTTGCAACAAGATTTTAAAGGCAGAAGCCTCAGGTTAACTCTTATGGATCTATTTTGCCACTAATGTGATCTCCAGAATAATATGAACCTGTAATGAACAAAATGAGCAGAGAGTAGTTAGTAACTTTTTTTACATTCCAAGGTAATATTCATATGTGCCTGTGTGAGAACATGTGATATCCATATATCCACCTCCAATCCTTAGAGCTATAGAGTAATTTGARTTGGAGGGATTCTCTGGAATTGGTTGGACTCTGGGAGGTCCAACTTCCTGCTCAAAGTTAGATCTCACTTCAGGGTCAGATCAGATTGCTCAGGGACTGGGACCCGGGCCTTGTATAAGGCCTTGTAAACTTGTGACTTCTGAGTGTTTTCARGGATAGGAATCCCATAACCTCTCTCCCAAGGCTTAACACTCTCGTGGTGAAAATTTTTCCTTATATCCAATCAGAATTTCCTTGCTGTCTCTAACCCTTTTGCTATGCACCTCTAAGTACTGCCTGATTCTGTATCTTTGCACCCCTCCATTAGATAACTGACAATAATGGTAGGTCTCTTTCTCTTTTCCAAACCTACAAAACTAGGTCCCTCGGTTTCTCCATTATACATTGTATGCTCCAGGACTCTACCCATCTTGGTGACACACTTCTGGACTTGGTCTGGTTTGTCAAAATACAAAAATGTCAAAATTTTGTATAGGGTGCCCAAAACTGGACACAGTACTCCAGAGGCAGCCTCATGAGTGCAGCATACAGTGAAACATCTCTTCCCTCAGCCTGTTCAACATGCTGGACTAATGCAGTCCATGCTGTGATTAGACTTCATCASCAGCACACTGCATTGCTGATTGATGTCTAAAATGCCGCCTGCTGTGACTCATAGGTYCTGTTTAGCTCGCTTTTCCAGGACTTCACATTTGCCTTCACTGAACTTCATAAGGTTCCTGACTACTCATTCCTCTAGCTTGTTGAATTCCCTCAAAGGGATAGCTATGTTCTCCAATAGCTACCCCTGGCTGGTGATACCCACAAATCTGATAAGAGATCTTCCACCTTATCATTAAGGTTGTCAAAGAAGTTGTTAAACCATATGGCCCCAGTATTAACCCCCTATTTTAACCAAGAGACAATTAAAGTCCTGCCAGTTCTGTGAAACAGGTGGCCAGACTGAGAAGGTAGACCCTCAAGGACTCTCTAGCTGAAGGAAAAGCTGTGGTGTGAAGTTATGCCTTTTTAGACATGAGAAAATTTTATAGAAGACAGTCATGAATGGCTATAACTGTACATAAAGCTGTCTCAGAATTTGCACCTCAGCTGTCACGAGAGAATCAAGCCAGGAGATGAAAATCCATAAGAGAGTTTGTTTGATTAGTTATATGGCCTAGAAACCTCTCTTTAAGTTAGTAGTTTAGAATTTTGCCCTTGATATCTTTGAATAATTGAAAGTACTGAATTTTATATCAGTGATCATTAATTATTTTGGTGATAGTTATCGCTTACTGGCCAAGTCTTGAAGTCCTTAATTACTTTCTTTTAATACATTTTCAGGCAAACTTCCAATTAATTCAAATTTTAACAAAGAGCCTCATGTTTTGATGTTGTTGTTTAATGTAATTCTAATGTGTATAGCATTTACATATTCAGAAGTTTCCAGTGTTTATGTATTCTAGAGTTTATGGTTTTGTTCTCTTACTTCAGAGTGATTGAACTTTTAAATATTCTGAATTGATTGTCTTCACAAATTTTGCCAAATGTATTTGGACATTCAGTTTTCAGTCCAGCTTCAATTAAGCTCATATTGACTTTGAAGACAGTTATGTCAGACTTTCCATGCAATTGTTAGCTAAGTTTTACACTGTTCAATCTTTACATTACCAAAAAATGCAGTGGATTTTGTCCATTCTCACCAGGGAAAGTTCTCTATTCAATAAGCTGGACTAATGCAGTCTATGCTGTGAGTCCATTGGTAGAATTACTATTCTACCAATACTGTTCTTAGAGATGATCAATAACTCAAAAAATAAGAAACTTATTATTTATAAGGCTTTTAATGTATTTGTAAAATGCATTTTAATTCTGAACTGGAAGGTAATACTTTAATATGAAAAGAAGTTTTATTTATAACATCTTTTTTAAAGGGARTGTGAACTCAGTGAAGAAATACTACATAAAAACTTACACGTATTTTAACTCAGCTGTACAGTCATCCTCATCTACTAAAATTATTTTTATTTATTTCAGTGTGAGACTGAGAAAATCTGTTTTCACTTTATTTGTCAATTAACTAATCTAGTCTTGTTCTGCAGTTTCTAAAAACAAACATATATCATGTATAAAACAAATAATCTGTGATTAATATTATTAAGTTGATTATCTAAATAATCTTTAAAATCTTTGTTTCCATATCTGAAGTTAAAGAAATGTAGGAGCATTCCATTGCAGAGATGCTGGGTACATTAGTGCAAAGGTAACATTAGGCTTTAAATTGTTCATGACAGAGTTCCATCAACAGGCCATCAAATTATTTACATATGATATAGCTGCATAAAGACGAAATGAAGGTACATTGCTCCTTTGAAGCTCCAAGTCATCAATAAAGTCAAGGAAAAAAACATTCAAATGAAGTTTCATTTCTGATTCCGCCCAGCCCATTAAAACAAAGTGAAACTTAACCTGCTACGTGATCAGGAAAACTGAAAATGCTTGGCTGTTGCCTCTTGTGATGCCTGATTAATGAATGTTCCTTTTTCTCTGCCTCCYGTGCAGAGAAATCTATTTTACCTATTCTATCTATTATCTATTCTAACTCCTTAGGTAGTAGGAGAATAGATTAATGGATAAAAACTGCCTTTATTATCATAGAAACACTGTGTTATGGAAGACTACACCAACCTTTTAAGAGATGTAAACACAGCGAATTTGTTCAACTGAAATCAACTAGAATATTAATTTTGTACAAGCAGCTTCAATTTGACCTTGAGGTGTCTCCTTCAGCTGTGTACTTTTGGAAGCTCATGGGCTAAAAAAGACTTTATCATGTAAGGCTATTCACACACTCTTTTCTAACCTTTACTCCTGGTAGCAGAGTGTTTGAGAAAAGATTGCCACAACTAAGAGAAGAACAGTTTGTCTGAAGAAAACAAACAAGACACATGTGCTTTTCTTCACAAGACCACATAGCCAGAGAATAATATGTTTGTATGTGTTAGCAAAAGGAAAGAAGAAAAAGGCACAGCATAATGTTTTCATAATTTCTACATTCAAAACAAATTGTTTAATGATTATTTCAATGATTGATTATTCTGTGTGATTACATTGCTCCTCTCTAAGCAGCTGAGAGATAGGTTCCTTTTCCAAATAACCATCATTTGAGAAGCTGGAGCTTCAATCTTCTTCAAAAGCTTCAATCTTCTGAAATTTTATTCTCAGAACCTATTCTCAGCCATAAAATTTACTCCCTCCTCGCATGGCCATACAACCTTGCAATTGGGCATGTTGCCAAGAATAACAGGTGAGTATGAATACAGCTCTGCCAGTGAACCAGCAGGTGCTTCAAATAATAGAAGCATGAACCAACCTAGCAACAAGAAAACAGTACCTCTTGGGCACCTGTGCCTGGAGGAAGAAAGATGTCTTTTCACAACAATGAAGAGCTGGATTAACTTCAACCTAAAAAAAAAAAAAAAAAAAAAAAAGAGGTTGGTTGCCTACTGGAAAGAATAATATACTACAGCATAAGAAAGAGTAATGCTCCCTCTATGTCTTTGTCTTAAAGATGATCTCAAAGGGATAATACACCAGAATTTCAGAGTTTAAAGGTGTCATGTTGATTAGACTTCATTAGTTATTGACATTCTAATAAAAGTTGTCTCCTTGGTAGTTTAGCTTAATGTTAGATTTAGGTTAGGTTAATGTTTCAGAAAGAGGTGAAAATAGAAGAAAGTGAATCTGCCCTTATACATCCTCTCTTTGTAAGCAAATATTATAGGTAAATTCTAAGTTAGAATTATAACTCTACTAGGTGGATATTAATCTTAAAATATATAGTTCATAAGTAAGATCTTGGAGAGCTTTAACAGTGTGGGAACTGTAAATACTTTCTTATTTTTTTCTTACTTTCACTGAGTGTGTCAATCTTGTGTAGCACAGGGTTTTTCATGGAGGTTTTGCATTGGCCCTTTTTAGCCTAAATTGTAGTCATTTAACCCTGGAAGAGATGGCGAGCTGAGATACTCCTAAAGAAATAGTCAGTACTGATTAKTACGGGTTAAAAACTTCCATTTTGCCCAGATTTTATCTTCAGTGATCACAGAGGGAATCAAGAGGAAGTGCTAAGCATGAGATATTAGATTTGACTACTTGGCATCCAGTCTGTCAGAGAAGAGATGTGTGTTCTGACCCTACATCTGAATTCAGGRCTCCTGGAGGGGAGCAGAAAGGCAAAGCCTTATTCTCTCTTGCCTCATGGAGAACCTGTTACACAAAATAGTGTATCTGTTCCATGTGGTCATAATGGGATGCAAACATAAATTATCATTTCAATGTGCCTATGCATGCAGGGAATTTCATCTGTAGCCTTAGTATTTCAATATCTAGCTCTACAAGGTGCTTATGATCTTATTCAGATTAAATATGACTAAAAGCCTGACATTGTAAGTAAAAATAGTTTTCTTTCCCTTGAATCCATCTTCTAGGWCACTAGTTGTTCCATTGAACCATATGGACTCTAAACAGTAAATCTAACACTGGTCCATAGAACATGACCGATAGGAGTCCCTGTGGATGTTTTCACCCATGGAGAATATATTCTTTGTTTCCTCTCTGTTTACCAGTTTTGAATCCATGCTAACTGAAAGCTAGATCCAAGCGAAGAGTAAGTCTTATTTGCATAATGTCTTTAATTTTGAACTCAGAATTGTTGTAATCAACAAATGTCACCAGTTTGTACTCTGAGCCCTTGAGTCATTGTCATTTGATTTTCCTAATGATTTTTTTTGCTGCTTTTCAATCACAAGGGTTCATCCAGGAAGGATAACAGACCCAAACTTGAGAACAAATCTTCACAATCTCTACAATTGTAGTGTAAGGGATAAAAGGGCTGCTAAAAGATAAGTTGATTTGGCTGCAAATGTGCGCATTGAAGTCCTAAAGCACAATACAAAAGCTAGACCATTTTACTGTTTTTCTATTAACTCTTTAATTAAAAAAAGAAACAAAATAGYTCATCCATATCATGCTATATTAATCTAGGAGTATTATTATGTATTTCATTATTGACTCTTTGGAAGATACGAGACATCTAAATTGTCATTGCTCTGGGTAAGACAGATGCTTATGTTGATGTTTATGTATATTTCAGCTTTTATTAATGGAGAGAGACAACTCCATTTTTTAAACCTTGTATCAGAATTATTAATCAAATGTTAATCAAGTGCTTCTTGTTTTGTTTTTATCTACCTATAGCTGTTAAGGCAAAATAAGAAGTTAATACAAAAGACTACATTTTTGAATAAAACATATATGAATAGACCAAACTGTGGCATAAACAGGATAATAATAACAATGACAATTATAATACAAGGAAACCTACGTGTTTGGTATATATCAGAATTCTCTAAATTTTGTATTGGTCAAACTGAAACTGGAAGTGACTGAACTCTGTTTTAGTCTTGGCCATAAGAATACATTAAATCCTGGCTGAATGCTACTCACTTCAAAGCCAGGCAAACTCCCCATTTCTTCCTTGTGAGTTTCGTGAAATGAAAAACAAGGAAAATGCATAAGATTGCCAGTAAAGCTGATAAGAGTTTGCATGAATGAGAAATGAAAAAGAACTCATTAAAAACTCCCTGATTTGTCCAGATTTAAAATGATGATTTGCCTGCTTAAGACAGATTGTTGTAAATTATGTTAAATGAAATCACTGACACTTAAAAAAAAAGGCAATTATAAAGGAATACATTAAAATTGCTTCTTAAAATAAGTCTGTTCCTGAGTTAGCAATGCTTTTTCGTTTCTTTTAAAAAAACCCCAGCAAGTASAGATAATTGATTCAAAATAGCAACCCTTTCTTCCAGTTATGAGCAATGTAATTGAGAATGGACAACAAAATTAAGTAGCTGTCACAGCTTCCTTGGCTATTGTCTTTGGAATTCTAGAGATGTTCAGGTTATAATTTATCTGCTACCTGCTACTACTGTACCAAGTAATATTGCATTTTAGTGAATAATTCAACTTGCTAATTATGTGAACAAGATTGTGCAGGGGAACRAAAGTATCAAGGTATCTTTTTTAATCTAGAAGTTTCCACATGGTGTCTCCATGCGTCTTACCAGTGTTTCTCATCCTGTACATTTTAACATATCCTCTTCCCACACAGAATATTACTATTATTTGTAACAGTAAGGTATTATGTGCATAGCATTTATATAGAGAAATATTTTACTTGCTCAAACAAAACAGTGAGTCATTGATACTGTGGTTATGTCTGTATGAAAGTTTGTCTACAGCTGAAGGCTCATACATTGAAGGACTGCAAAAATAGTGAGTTACAGATCCACATGTAAAACCATTGAARAGTTAACACTGACTCTTACAGAACAGAGCTCCTTAGTCATTCATTCTATTGTAAGTTATGAATAGAATATTAAACTCTTGACCATCATTAGTGCCTTTCAAGGCCTGGGGACTAAGACTTGCCCTTCTTGAGGATGATCCCCATTTCTGATTTTTCCGCCAGTAGCTATAGTTAAGATCTATTGTTCTCCTCATCCTCAATTATCTTTCTAAAAATTAATTAACTGCTTTCTTTTCTATTATGGTTTCTTCACTTTAAATTATAAGTAAAGAGATTGTTAAAGACTATTTTATTCATTTCAAGTGGATCACTCATGTAAGTTAATTTCTAATCTAGAGAATGAACAATAGCACATTTATGGAAAGATAAAGTCATCTATTCTATTTGTAATTATTCCTTTGAGTTTCTTGGGCAAGCCTATTCAAGATGTAAGTAAGTAGTTATAGCAGTATTTTGCATGGAGGGCAAATTTATCTGTCATCTCTGTCTGTCTCTCACAATTCACATCACTGGTATCACTGTTTGCCTCAAATATTCTCAATATTGATAAGAATATCTTCTTCTAGATATTGTATAAGGTATCTTTTTTTTTTTGATTGTACCCTTGCCATAGGCAACTTAGTAGCAGGATGGATTAAGTTATAAACATGCAATTTAAAATAGCAGTAGCTGAATCCTGTAAAAAGGGTGTTTGCTTTTCTGATTTCACACAGATATAGTGCCAGTTTAGCTTCTTTGTGGTAGGAGCAATTTTATATCTGGCTCAAATATACCTATACTTTTTGATCCTTTTCTAAAAAATGGACACTGRTCACTGTGCTAAAATTAGAGGAAAACTAATTATTTTGAAGAATATGCTGAAATATGAAGAATATGCTACTTGTGATGATCCCGTGCCACAGTGCAGTCAGCAGGACACCTCAGCATGGCCTTTGCTTCCCATTAAAAAGAAAATGTAGCTGGTAGAGTGCACTTGCAGCTCAGTGAGCATTCCACCTACCTGCTCTGAAGTAGCTTAGATTTGGAGACTTTCTGGCATGATGGCATGATGCAAAGGACATCTCTTTTTTTTTTTTTTTTTTTTTTTTTTTCCAGTTGATATTTAGGGAAAGGGGAAGGCAAATAACCCACATGCTGAAGGAAGCAAAAATGAGATTTTGTAGGTGTTTAAGGGGCTGAGTTCCTGCTAAAATTATTTTAATCTCGATTAATTAAAGCAGTGTTTTGATGATATTGTAATGTGCTAAGAACTTTGGTTGCCATACAGTAATTATTTTTTAAAACAGATACTGCCTTATATTATGCAAGCATGACATCAAAATAAAAAGCAAAAAATGTTTAATTTTAGCGTCTTCAATTTATTAATTGCCTTGGGCTATGGAATATTTCTAAAATGCTAGAGAGAAAGTAGTCTCTACCTGCTTTCTGTCATATACATTGAACACTGTTCAATGGACCTAAGTCATGTGCAGTCACTTCAGCATGTAGGAGATCAGCTTAAATGATCTTTGCAATGTTTTGGTGGRACTCACTGTAGGGGATGAATTTTCAAAGTGATAGCTATCTCTTCATGAATCACTGCTGCTAATACAAGTAAGAGTTTGATGACTGAAGCTGTAGTGCCCCTTGAGGGAAAGATGGAAAGAGAAAACAAGATTAGTGACCCAGATTAGTGCACTGGAACCCTAGAATGTGAATCTAATTAAAATTAGTTACTTTTTGGAAAGAAAGTTGTTATGACAATCGAAATTGCCATCTGAAAATGATCCAGAGAGAGGTTCCATTCTTTTATATGCATCTAAACTAAAAGACTAGTCTTTAAAAATAAGTCAGGTTTTATCTTATGGATAAGGGAGGACATATATTTATGCACATTCTATGCATTTTATGAAGACATAGCCCTCTTTCTGCTCTCCAAAGTCCACCAAAAGATTCAGCCTATTTCAAGACTTAGAACACCTTACAGGTTGTTTGCTTAATGCCTCTGCAGCTGTCATCCTTTGTGGTGTTTAACACTGATCAAGCAATTCTCTTGATTCAGTCTTACTGAAAAAGCAGTAGTGAAAAAGAGGGTAGGTTGAAGCTCAGCTCTAAACTGAGAAGTTCAGAAAGTTAAGTGCTATATGAGAGTGAACAGATTCTTTTCTCTGTGTTTGCAGTTCTACTTCCTGTGGAGTCCTCCATTTCTCTATGAGAGCATTTTGGCACATTTCTTAGTAAATTAGCAAGTAGATGTGCTCCAGATGATTTTCTACTTGGATGAAGGCCCAGGCCTTCATGGGCCTGGGTATGTAATTATGCACATGTATTTGAAAAGGTGACAACTGAATTAGTGTTATTCTCCATAAATTCCAGACATGTTGGTCTATCACAGGTGATAACATTTTCTTGATATTGAAATGGATTCTCTAACAATGGAAATTGGTTCACCAAATGAAGAATTACTGACCATATGGTAGCATTGTTATTTAAAGAGCTTCTGCATGCCAAGAACTGAGAGTGAAGCAGTAATGCACATTGATAAATCATTTTGTAAGAGAAGAGGCGAGAAAAGAATTAAGAGGAGGGGGATAGTTGGTTTTTTTTAGCTTTTCTGCATCTGGTTCTGCATTAGCTAAACACTGCAATACTTTGTAAGATTAACTGAAAATAGTTTAAAGTATGAGAAAGTGCCTTTAAAATTTCAAAATGTTGTTTGGGTGGTTTGGGAGGTTTTAGTCATGTTGTTTGAGTGGACTGTTGGATAGAACATTAAATGTAAATTTTTAACACATTCAAGTTGGCTTGGTAAGGACCACAATCTTCAAAGAACGATTTCCATTTCTGGTGGCTTTGATGGTGTGGGACCATTTTTCCAAGTGCACAAGGCATTTCTGTTCCCATATTTTAGTTGCTACAATTAATGATGAAGGACAATGAATAAAAGCAAACATATGTTTAGGATTATACATATGCTTGGTAAGAATAGTTACACTGATTCTGTTTCATAACATGTTTAGTTACTAAACATCCTTTTTTCCTGACTCTGCACAAGGAAAGAAGCTGACATTCACTCATGGCTACATACAAGTCATTGGTATTTGAATACTGAATCTTCAAAATAAATGACATAAAAACTGTGGATGATCAAGATGTTCATTTTGTTTTTTACTTTTAGTAGTGGCAAAAGAATGACTGAATGATGCATATTTACAAAAATAGATGATAAAAATAATGCAGTGTTAACAGGCGTTATGATTTACAGTTCAAATAATATTTTGAGTTACACTTTGGTAACTTTGCTGCTTGTTTTGTACAATAAATAATACTTCTGCAGTCTATCTGATTTTAGGAGCTTGAGGAAAAAATGGATCAGGTGTTGTATTGTCCATATCAAGCCTCGCTACAAAGCTATGTAGGACAATACTTTTTTAGTCACAGGAATAGCAATATCCCAAGACTGACCTATGTTTCTAACTCACCACTGATCATGAGAAACCTACTACTTCTGAATTATTGTTAATCTTGAAAATGACTTGTTCTGAAGGCCAATTGTATGCTTTATTGTCAGAAAGAAAGCAGTATATACTATCCCTATGGCTATTGCTCCTAAACGCCAACCTTATTCTCTGAAATAGCAAACATCTGAAATAAACAAGTGTCAATTAATCAGTCAACAGAAATATCAATTTTAATGCATGACCTCCTAGACAGAGCTATTTGGGATAGTTTATATTTGATTCGCTTAATATATTCCACACGGAGTTGACATTTTCAACGCAGATATAGAACCTAGAAGGCTTCTCAGGCCAAGCCATAGCTGACAGGGAGGGAGTAGTAGATCAACCGAATTCTGTGGAGATTTGTAACAGAAGATCAGTTCTTACAGCTTAAAGTGCTTGGGAAATACATTTCAGAAACAAATGGTTTATGGTACAGAAGTTGCACAAGCTGACAATCAAATACTCGAGTTGAATCAGCCAGGGAGAACTACGGGTAATGACAGGCAACATTGAAGTAACTCTGTTAAAAAAAAAAGTGTATAAATTAATGATCTGATTATTATTGTGGTTAAAGACTTCTTGTCTAATAAAATGACATGTGAGAAATTTGTCTTTTATATATATATATGTATATATATATATAAGATATATATCTGTCTAAAATAATTTTGTGTTTAAAGAATTTAAAGAACAGGCCTAATTTACAGCATGCATGAACCAGAGTGGTGCCAGCTGGAACTATGCAAATGTATGCAACAGAAGGATAATGAGACATATTATAAATTAATAAATTCATGTTTTGGTCTCCTAGATCAGCAAATGAAGAATAAGCAAGCCTAAGTTATCAGAGGAGAAACCCTATTTATCCATCTTCTCTTTTAACTGTACCACTGACATGCTTTATCACCTGTATGTATCTTTACAGTCAGAAAAGTGGCTACTGTAAGGTATGAATTTTTGCTTCCTTCCAAAAAATAAATGTGTGCAAATTGATAGTTTCCCAATCTTAAAGATTTAAATGACTTCATTATTTTTCACAACACATTTCCTCCTCCTTAATTGGAGTAGAAATAAAAATGAAGAGAAAGGCTTTTCAGTGTTTTTAATATATGCTCTTAATTATTATTCAGAATTAATACTCAGTCTTAATTACAATATGGAATAAACAGTCTTTTGCCATAGACCCATTAAAAAGCTCCATAAAAGTAACTAACTCAAAAGATTTTCTTGCTTATAATCAAAAACATTTATAAAACAGTAAAGTTAAACCTCCTTTCTTAGCGTTCAGGACCAGATTTTCAGATTATTCATTAATACGTATTCAACAAATGTAAATAATTTCATTTCAGATATGAGGCTAGACCATCACTATTTTAGTTCAGTACATTCCTTATTGTCATAACATTTAAAAATTAATCATACTCTAGATCTGAGTGTTAAATTCTTCCTCAATTAAAATAAAATTGCAAAAGTGCAGAGCAATTTTGGAATTTGTTAAAGCAAAATAATCTCTGATGAATAAGAAAAGACTATGAGTAAGAAAACATGAATTTCAATGCTTTATAGAGCTTGTTTTGTTTCAGAGAAACAAGGACAAACAAAAATCTTCCATAGAGGGTTTTTATACTGCTTATTATGTACACACACACACACACACACACACACACACACACACATATATATAGAAAGAATTTTTGACTTTTTTCCTTTAGAGTTTCTCTTTGTTGATCTGAAGACCAGTCAGCTTCAAGGAAAGAGAGGAGCAACTGACTTCCCTTCTCTTTCCTCTTTGTCATAATAAATGTCCTAATAAATTCTCCTATCATTTTTTTTAATTCTAGTATAGTTTTATTTAAATATATATTCAGAAGGTTTTCAGTGAGTACAGCCTAAAGAAAATCATAATGAGCTTGGGATGAAAAGGAAGCAGAAGTTTTTTCCAGTAGAAAATACCCTACAAACAGTCCCATGTTAAGTTTTAAAGGCTAGCTGAGCAGTCAGGGCAGAACCAGGGATTAGCTAAAGGAAGTGCTGCCATGTTAATTGCTATTCTTAATGACACTAGCTCAAGCAAGTCAATGACTATAGCTCTAGATGTCCCTCACAACATTTGACACTCAACATATGAAATCACATTTTTACGGATAACCACACAACCTGGCCAGTACACACCAGGAACAAGAGTGTGAGAATGATTTTCTCATTTCCTAACATAAAGTATAAGTCTTGTGGGAATGTATGTTATACCTCCCACACTATGTCTAGTCTTTAGCTTTATAGGACAGAGCTTGTGTTGATCTGCTGGGATGTGGTAGAGGACAAATATTTGAATAGCTTTTTTTTTTTTTTTTTGAAAATTCTGTATGATTTACCTTGCTTTTGTGTGTATATATATATATATATATGTATATATATATACATATACACATACACACACACACATATATATATGCAGACTGACTTTTCCCTTCTCTTTTTAAGAGAAAAGGGAATATATTCTTTTTAAGGTTGCAGTGTTGAGGTTGCAACTGCAGATGTCAATGCTTATGCTTGCTTTTCTAAAAAGCACCTATATGTTACAATTTTTGTTACTCCATTAGACACCCTCATCATAAACACGTTAAAAATGCTACAGTAAATGTAGTCTGTTTAGAGTCCCTCTGATACTAAGATTTTTATAGCCTTGATTATGCCTTGTATACATCTTTTTATCCTACCTGAATCAATCAATACGTAATACCCAACCTAAAGCTACCACTAAAGATTCTGGATTATATGAATTTTAGCCTACAGATCTTAAAGGAATCAACAGAAAAATCTTCTTAGGGACTGATTTTTATCCTGAAACTTTAAAAAAACCCAAATGCTGGAAAACTCATGAATTTAAAATGTGCTTAAATGTTTTATTTGTCACACATGATAATGCTGACGAGAGACAAAAGGCTATCAAGAAAATATAAAATACAAAATGAACAAAATATAAACAGAAATTTTTTATGAACTCTACAAAGAGTTGTTAAATTAGTTCAAAATCTATTGACAAGAAATAATAAACCCTTATTTTATAAAGTTTATAGAGTACTTTAGGAAATATTTAGAACTTTCCAATAACAACACAATGTTTTTCACTCATATAGTTTTATGCTTATCTCATCTTTGAAACCAATGCTGAATGGAAATGACAATCCACCTCTTTTTTACTATGACATGAAAATTAGGCTCATGATGATGAAGAGGCCAAATTGTATTTCATTTTGAAATGGAAAATTAACATGTGATGATTATAACATGATCTATTTAAGCACGTTATAAGTACCTGATTTGGTGTTTTCCTTAGATCAAGAACATTCGAGAAAACAGAAGTAGTAATGATCTGATTGTTGTGGAAGAACTCACATAGTCCTCAAGGACGCTGAAATGTATTGTCATAAAGACAAAAAAACAAAACTAAACAAAACAAAAAAAAAACCCTGCATAAGATGCGCTCAAATTAGTTTTAAAGTGTCTTGCTTGAGCTCTCTGCAGTGTAAAGCTCAATATAGCATGAAAAATCTTTGAGGACACTGAATAAATTCATTAATATTTAGCTCACTTGCCAGACTGTACTGTCATGGCTCATGCCACTAGGCCAGCTAGCTCATTTTAAACTGGTTTAGCTATACCTTGCAGCCACCATGAAAATAGTCTAGACGTTATCTTTTGACTACTGGACAAGAATGTTCTCATTGGTAAGAATAATCAATACAGGCATAGCATAAACTTTATCATAGTTATTTCTTAAGTTATTGTACAACTACTATCTTCAAGAACAGATTCCTTGAACAAAGAATTGATTTTCCGTTCATACTCAGAACCAGTGCACAGAGAAGTAATTGCTGTGTGACTAAGTTTCACTGAAAATGGAGAAACATTTTGGCTAAGAAACTTTTATGGCTTGGGATAGTCTATTTAGGCATGTGAGAATGTTTCAGTAAAATATTGTCAGAAACAAAACTATGAAATGTTGATTAAAATCTGAAAATGAATTAGGTTATAATTAATCATTCTAGAGCTTTAGAATATCATTATATCATTATATATCAGCCACTAAAAATAAATGAAAAGGAAGGTAATGGCTTGAGGTTTAAAATTTTCATTAGTGCCCAAATCTATTCCAGTGGAAGAGATGATAGCTTCAACTGATTCAGCTCTAGAAGGTTTAGTAGAGTATCAGGAAGATATAATTAGAACACAGACAATCCAAAAAAGAAAAAGACCCTCTCAACTGACGTGATATAATCTGAAGTAAAGTTAAATATTATTAAAAGGCTAGTCCTCAACAGACTTAAAAGTTACAGGACAGTTTAATCATATAAATTGAAGTATTTTTAAAGATATGCAAAGTGGTAAAAATGTCAGTAGATATTCAGCCGAAACTGCAAATGYGTTACATAAGTTAAAGTGTCTGACTGGGATTCAAAACTAACTGCAGGAAACAGCATTTGTCACTCTTAAAGATTATTTTTTTATAGAAGAAGGTAAGGTAAATAGAATATTCCCAAACTACAATATAATTACAATGCTTTGAGTTAAGAAAAACTGTATGATAATGCATTGAAGTAAACTGAATACATTTCATGTGAGTGTTGATGTTACGCTGACTGAAGTCATTAGAAATCTTTCCATTGACTTGATCAAGTTTGGAAAAAATATTTACAATTATGGAGTATGAAGCTTCTGTTAGGCCAAATAAAAGTACAGCTACAATGTATGGGATCTTCCTACCTGACYTGGGCATTTTTCTCATTTAAAGGCAGTTTTTTTTTCTTCCTCAATATTCAGCAAAGATGAATAGACATCACTGGAAGGTAATTCATACCATCCTAAGACAATTGTAACTGACTACAGACTGTCCCTACGTTAAAATGTTGGTATTGACCATTTTGAAATGAATCTTCCACTCATCTCCCCTCCCTGTGCATTGGCTCAGTTTGCAGAGTACTTTGGTGAGCACATGCTCAGTTGGTTTCTAAGAAAGCTAAACTGGACACTCCAGCAAGGGCACACAACGAATGTACTCCAAACCTTGCTGAGAGCGAAGGGGTCCAAAACTCATCTTTCAGATAGATTCAAGACGTGTGGCACAGATRTAGTCTGTGGAGATATGCCTCAGACTAAATTTAGTCTGAAGTAAAATCTCTGAACTGCATATAGTGTAAACATATGGGCCTGAGCACTGACTRCTTTGATCTACTACTGTGCCAAATTGCTTGCTAATATATATGACATATACATATACGACATACATAGACATACAGACTAGTCTAAATTTTTGAGGCTAGTTAGATGAGATGTAGCTCATATATGAGGAGCTTAGGTGTATTTCGTCCATAAGGAAAGTCTGAAGCAGCGATGCAGAAAGTAAGAATGTTCTGCTGAAAACATTAATTCTCACGCCCAGACTCAGAGTAGCTTTGGGAGAGGGATAAGTTTACTGTTACAAGATGCATCTGCAATCTTACATGCAGATCACTATGAAGCAGAAAATAATTAAGGATATCTGTATGTTATCTAGTATACTTCATACTTGGAAGGAGCGAGTGAGCTGATATTTGAGCTTTAGAAAGATGCGACAAACCATACTGGCTATGCTTTGCTGACTTTCGTAGTTCTTCGCAGTTATAAGAATTTCCACTACCTTTAAA
Organism: Rhea americana; assembly: GCF_003343005.1. Taxonomy (NCBI): domain Eukaryota; kingdom Metazoa; phylum Chordata; class Aves; order Rheiformes; family Rheidae; genus Rhea; species Rhea americana. The sequence goes on along the minus strand of NW_028187066.1, from coordinate 803,936 downwards.
TGCATAAAGCTCTTAGGTAGTTATGATAAGAATATATTATTTGTTCATATGAGAACTTGACTAAAATAAATTATTATCATATCCCTTGAAATTTTCTGTGGAAAATAAATAATGAGTTTTGTTAGAAATTCAAAATAGCTGATTTTCAGAAATACATAGTTTTTAGCTTATTGTCATTTTCTCGCTGAATAAAACTCTGTGTAGCAGTCCTTACTATTTAGGCAAGCACAAACAGATGCTGCTTTTGCTCAGGGTTGATTCAATGGAGTAAGATTATTGAAGGGAGGAGTCAAAAGGTTTAGAAAATATTTTAGTAAAAAATATTTAGTAAAATTATCTAGAAGAAGACAGGTTGAAACAAAAAATGAAACACATAAGATGAAAACAATTCATTTTTATTTTTCTATGGTATATTTTTAAGTCATTATTGCTGATTATTGTAGTTAAACTAAGACAAAGGTTTATATTCAGCATTCCAAATGATCTCAGTGCATAACTAACTTGATTTTTAAGCAGGTTATGGAGTTAATTAATTTGATTTTTAAAAAGTGTTAGCATACAATTGCAACATTCTTTCCATAGTCATTTACTAAACCTGCGCCTGTTATGTGAAAATGTATAATGAAATTTTAAGTATGTAAGTATGCTTAGGGATCTATATCAATCTAGTGAAAACTGTGCCAAATGATTGAAATGATGAAAAGGAATATATAGACTGCATAATGAAAGCAGGAATAAGTAGACCAAGGATTAAAGGAATATTTTATTACATTTCTAAAACTCCCAATTAGTGAAAACAGTCTTTATTACTTATATCACAGATTCACATGGAAAAAGTCCCTGAGCTCTGTTTGAATACTATGTTCTGTATATTCATTGTAGATATCTCTGACTGTAGTATCTTCTGTAAGTCTCCAGCTTAATAGGAATGTTTTGTAAAAGTTTCACTCCACTGTAGCGAAGGCTGGAAATCTACTAGTGAAAAGTTAACAAATCTAAGTGTGTGTTCCTTTAAAATTTGGAGGGTTAGGTTAGTGACTGAAATGTGGATTTTGTAGTCAAAGTTTTCCACAATATAATATCCTTAAAAAAAAAAAAAAAAAAAGAACAATAGAGATTTTTTAGCATAGCATGTATTCCGGAGAATAAAACAATGCTACTGATTAAGATACAAATGGTCTCAATTGTTTGCCATTGATGGCAGTTTGGCCATGCAATAGCAATTCATTCAGCTTGCATTCATCCACTGTTAGTTTGAATCCAGCACTTGGCAGAAAACTGAGAGGAAAAGAAAGGTTAGTACAATCTGCTTTTGTAAGGGGCCTTTATCTGGTGGAAGTACAATTGAGTGCAGCAGAAAATTCAGACAATGGTCAGACTATTTTCTAAAAGATAATATGTTGTGTAAGTGTTTATTTGCTGCAGAGGTTCTTATAGTTGGTAACAGATGGGAAGAGTGATTGGGATGATAAAAAGTTTGGAAATGAGACTGTGGAAAGTGTGATCCAGGMGTAGATGCAGGGCAGCTGAAAGATGAAGTGCAGGAAGGGGCTGGCAGCCATGAGTGCCTCTTTTCAGCAGTGGCAGCTCTGCTCTGTCTGCAGTTACTTTCCTTGCTACTGGATTTCCAKGAACCTGCTCCTGAGGCCCCTTTTTAAGAAGGTGCCATTTGGAACCTCTTTGAGTGAAGTTAMGTGCTATTTATTAAAGATATTGGCAGCAACCTGATAGACCTGGCCTTCCAAACTGTACTTGAGAGAATGATGCACAGTTGATCCTGCTCTCAGTTTCACCAGTGCAAATGAGACCTATTCGTAACAGTAGGATCCCCCCCCCCAAATTCTAGAGTTGCTATAGCCTCTCCAGGAAAAGAATCATTGACATATGCAGTAAAGCTGGGATGGGATATTGGTTATTTGAGAGCTGCACCTAGATCATGGTCAGTATACTTCACTGGAATTCTTTCAGGGACATTCATATATTGTGCCATGAAAAAAGCTTTCATGTAAGCTTATAGCACGTAAGCAACTGTATGGCAACTCTCCAAGCAGAATCTCTTCTTGCARTCTAAGTGCAAGGTGTATCCAGATGGTAGTGGTATATAAAGAAAAGGATAATTTCTTTTATTTGATGATCCRCACTAGGTACTCAGAAAGGAATATATTTTATATTGCCTGAATAAAAGTGGATAAATCCTGTTATGCTTTTGACTATATTGTTAGCACACACTTTTAATAAAGGAAAGAAAAGCTGTTTTGTACGTAGGATAGGGAAAGAAACTGCTTGTGAGTGTCCYCACAGACCAGTTGTTAACTGATATCCACTCTTGACTTATTTAGACGTTATAAGGATATGCAACCAGCAATGACCTCTGCCCACAGAAATAGTTTAGGAGAAGAGAAAACCAAAACTATACAGACAGCAACAGAACTAATGAGAGGACACTGCTAGGAAAAGGGAGCTTACTAAGATGGGAACTATCAGAACAATCAAATAAGGCCGTAAACCAGTGGATCAGGGTCAACGGGGAGTGAGAAAATATAGGTTGGCAAATGGAGAAGGGTTGGAGAGGTTCAAGAGAAGAAATTAAAAGGTAAGCAGCAGAGACACTGTGGGCTGTTCAGAGGTGCCTGTTGACWGCTCTGTGCTTGGTCACTGCAGTAGGATGGTATTTTTGTTGCTTTGATCATGAATTTATCTGACTTATCACCATGATGTGGGAAAGCCTAGAGCCAACAGCCTAACAGAAATGGCACTGGTATGGTCACACCTTAAAGTCTTTGGGCTGCACTCATCTTGCCAAATTTTTAGCAAGGAAGAAATCCAAGTTAAGCACATAATCGCTTAAACCTGCCTCTGTAAGAGCATGGAGAGCTCCAAAAAGTGACTCAGATCTTAKAGGGATTAACTTTCTTTTGGAAATGTCTATTTTCTTCCCTGACTATAGGAGCTGAATATAACGGTATTTGTAGCACAGGAATCTCAAGTGCTTCAAGGTAAATAGGATGAATGTGACTACGTACAGCCCAGGAAGATTCTGGTGCCTTCATGCATATGGCTAGCTCAGATATGTTTTGAAAAGTATTCAGTTATTTGAAATGCTCGAGAAGTCTTCAACATTAGGCATGTTGCTTATATATTCATGCTAGAACATGAAGACTTCAGTTCATGTGGAAAAAGAGACAACCAATGTTGACTGTCATCTGATGGTAGTCCTCTTGAACATAGAAATAAATAGATAAATGAATGAGATTGCAATTACAATCACATAGAAGTTTTTGCAGATCTGAGTGAATTATTTCCTAACTTAACACTTTCATGAGTCACTCCATGACTGATTCAATCAGGATGTTTTCTCTTGTCTTTCTCATAGATATGRTGATCATTCATGGGTCTTCTACCGATTACTGTCAGAGCATAGTTCGCAGTTTATAAAAGATTTAGTAGTTTTTGATGTAAAAAATGGTTAAATCCAAGCTTCAGCTAATAACTTATTTTCACTAAAGACCCGCTAAACAAGCAAAGCATAAAATTAATTACATTTTAATTAAATTTCTGAAGTTAATCACTGTAGAGAGTCAAGGATAATGTAGCACATGGGGGGCACTAGATAACAGATTACAACACACAGCAAAGAAATTGAAGTTGTAGAGGATTTTAATTGATTTAAAAACTAAGGAATCCATAACTTTAGTAAGTAAAATCTGATCAAATATAGTCAACCTYTTTATAGTGTCACTGTTATTATATCGCAGAATTTCATATGGCTGTATGACTGTGCTTTCCTAATATTTGTCATAACTTTACCAAGTGAGAGAAAATGTAAAMTATCTAATTTCCAGAGCCTTGTTGGTCTACCCACAGGATAATATTTATTTCTGATCATTTTGAATCATTTGTGGCACCTAACATGGAATTTTGGGTGTTCTTGTTAAGACTTAATCAGCAGTCAGATATTAGCTACCTACTGAAAAAAGAAAAAGACCAAATGATAAATTTAAATGTAGGTCTCATAACTTAAACAACAATAAAATGTTTATAGTATCATAAMCTGATGATAGGCAAAACTTTCTCTTTTCCTTTCACTTTTTTGTTTGTGTATCTTGAAATCTGTGTTCTGTTCTAAGTAGCTTATAGTTTCCATTCTATTTACTTTTCATAGAATAATAGAATCAGTAAGGTTGGAAGGGACCTCTGGAGATCATCTAGTCCAACCTCCTCACTCAGCAGGGTCACCTAGAGCATGTTGGACAGGGTTGCATCCAGGCAGGCCTTGAAGATCTCCAGAGAAGGAGACTCCACAACCTCTCTGGGCAACCTGTGCCAGTGCTCCGTCACTCTCACAGGGAAGAAATCCCCCGTCATGGTCAGGCGGAACTTCCTGTAGTTCAATTTCTGCCCATTGCCTCTTGTCCTGTCACAGGGGACATCTGAAAAGAGTTTGTCCCCATCCCCTTGACACCCTCCCTTCAGGTACTTATACAAATTGGTAAGATYCCCCCTCAGTCTTCTCTTCTCCAGGCTGAAGAGGACCARCTCTCGCAGCCGTTCCTCATAGGGCAGATGCTCCAGCCCTCTGATCATCTTTGTAGCCCTACTCAGGACTCTCTCCAGTAGCTCCATGTTTCTCTTGTACTGGTGAGCCCAGAACTGGACACAGTACTTGAGATGAGGCCTTCCYAGGGCTGAGTAGAGGGGCAGGATCACCTCCCTTGACCTGCTAGCAACACTCTTCCTAACGCACCCCAGGATACCATTGGCTTTCTTGGCCACGAGGGTCCATTGCTGGCTCATGGTCAATCTGTCATCCACCAGCACTCCCAGGTCCTTCTCTGCAGAGCTGCTCTCCAGAAGGTCAGTCCCCAACCTGTCCTGGTGCCTAGGGTTATTTCTCCCTAGRTGCAGGACTCTGCACTTGCCCTTGTGGAATCTCCTGAGGTTCCTCTCTGCCCAGCTCTCCAGCCTGTCCAGGTCTCTCTGAACGGCAGCACAGCCCTCAGGTGTRTCAGCCACTCCTCCCAGCTTGGTATCATCAGCAAACTTGCTGAGGAGATACTCTGTCCCCTCATCCAGGTCATTGATGACAGGATGAACAGGATGGGACCCCTGAGGAACTCCACTAGCCACAGGCCTCCAACTAGACTCCACACCACTGATGAYGACCCTCTGAGCTCTGCCTTTCAGCCAGTTCTCAATCCACCTCACTGTCCTCTTGTCTAACCCACGCTTGCTGAGCTTCTCTAAGAGGATGTTGTGGGACACAATGTCAAAAGCCTCGATGAAGTCAAGGTACACAATGTCCACTGCTYTCCCCTCATCTACTCAGCTGGTCATTCCATCCTAGAAGGCTATCAGATTGGTTAAGCAGGATTTCCCCTCAGTGAATCCAGGCTGGCTACTCCTGATCACCTTCTTTTCCTCCATATGTCTGGAGACGACATCCAGAATGAGCTGTTCCATCACCTTTCCAGGGATGGAGGTGRGGCTGACTGGTCTATAGTTGCCTGGGTCCTCTGCTGACTGCATTCCTATAATTCTCCCAAGTGACCTGTCCCCTCTTCCATGTTCTGTGTACTTTCTTCTCTGTCTGAATTTGGCCAAGAACTCTTTGCTCACCAATGCAGGTCTCCTGCCCCTTTTGCTGCACTTCTTACTCATAGGGATGCACCGCTCTTGAGCCTGGAGGAAGTGATGTTTGAATACTAGCCAGCTCTCCTGGACCCCCTCCTTCCTTCTAGGGCCTTAACTCAYGAGACTCCACCAATTGGGTCTTTGAAGAACCTGAAGTCCACTCTCCTGAAGKCCAGGGTTGCAATCCTGCTTGTTGCCTTGCTTCTTTCCTGCAGGATCCTGAACTCCACCATCTTGTGGTCACTGCAGCCAAGGCTGGCCCCAGCCTTCACATCTCTAACCAGTCCCTCTCTGTTGGTAAGGACAAGATCCAGCAGGACACCCTTCCTCATAGGCTCCTCCACCATTTCCGATAAGAAGTTATCATCAATGTGTTGCAGGAGCCTCCTGGACTGTTTGTGCCTTACTGTGTTGTCCTTCCAGCAGATGTCAGGGTGGTTGAAGTCCCCCATGAGAACCAGGGCCWGTGATCATGAGGCTACCTCCAGCTGTCTATAGAAGGCCTCATCAACTTTCTCTTCCCTGGTCAGGTGGCCTGTAGTAGACACCCACAACAGTGTCCCCCATGTTGGCCTGCCCTTTGATCTTTACCCATAAGCTCTCAGCTGCCTTCTCCTCCTCCTCCACCTCTAGGCAGAGCTCGATGCATTCCAGTTGCTCTCTCACATAAAGAGCAACTCCACCACCTCRTCTTCCTGGCCTGTCTTTCCTAAGAAGCACATATCCATCCATGGCAGCATTCCGGCCATGTGAGCTATCCCACCATGTCTCTGTGACTGCAGTGAGATCATGGCCCTGCGAGTGCACACAGATCTCCAGCTCCTCCTGTTTGTTCCCCACACTGCGTGCATTGGTGTACTGGCATTTCAGAGAGGTGGTCATGCCTGCAGGTTTCCCAGGAAGGGTGTAGGGGGGTCCCCCACAGCCACGTCCCAAACGCACATCCCCAGCTGCATGCACCCGTTGGAGGCACCCCAACCCAACTTGTGTTTTGTTGTCTACCCTGTCTCTATGACACCCCCTTCCTTCCTCCTACCTTTTCTTTCTTTCTTTCTTGCCTTTTCTCTATCTCTATTTTATTAACTGTTTGTTTGCTTTTTTCCTTCTCTCTGGACATCCTTCTTTGCCTCTGTTGGCAACCACGGTGACTGATGCTAAATCACAACAATGCATATAGTTCACTGTTCCCCTCATTTTCTGGCTTAGCTCCTCCAGTTTTTGCTTGTAATTTACTTTCTTCAGTTTGGTCATATCTCTAGTTATTTTTCTATCAACCTTCTTATTATTTATTTGAACGTTTTTCTCTGTGCTGTCAAATCTAAAATGCCTGGGTTTCCTGCTCTCCTTGGCGGTCCTTTGTGGAAGGATAAGGCCCCTCTTTGTAACCCATATGGCAACAAGAAAATACTCAGTTGTAACATAATATGTTAGCTGAAGTTGTTGTCAGCATGTATTGTACTACATTGTCTTCAACAGCAGACTATGCCGTAAAGATCATCTTTTCCTCTTTTCTGCAGTGTGTCAGGGTTTCCATGTTAAGTGATAAGTTTATGCCAAAAGTTCCTGCTTATTTATTGATAGCAATGCCTCCAACAAGTGTGTCTTTCACTTGGCCTCAAACCTTGCCAGTCAGCCAGGCTCTTTGTCTCACCATTCCTTCACAGATATTCAGCTTCCAGCTGGAGTGGGACCTGTCACATACCGTGAAATAACGCCTGCCTGTTTTGACGGTATGGAAAATCTGCTTTCCTGTGTTTCTGCATTATCTAGAAAAGAACTGATAAGGATGCCAGAAAAACTCTTCCCTCTTCATATATTTGTCTTAGATACCTAATTTATGCATATCATGACCTAACAATATTCACTATGTGAATTATATCCATCCYTTTAGGCTAAAATTTTCCAAACAAATTCAGTTAAAAATCAGCTCACCTTTGTTTCTGCTATTTGAAGTTGACAGTCTTTTTAAAACATATGGAAGACCATTTGAATTGATGCAGTTGAATGAAAGCAATTGAAGATGAGTTAGTGGAAAGGTCAGGCAGAATATTTTTTCTATGTTCACTCGTCCATAATACTCAACTGTACCAAAGTGTGTAGCCCAACAGGAACATGGTAACACACTTGTATTTTTAATGAGTAGCCTGCTACAAGTATCCACATATTATTAAATTGAAAGAGGAACTTCTGTGATTACAGATGGGTTATTAAATTAAACTGTTTACTTCACAGCAAAATTGGGCTTGCAAATGTATCTATGAATATCAGATACATAAATGCAACATGTGCTTATCTGGTATGAACTTGTATATGCTAATGAACTTAGCTCTTCTTTCTGAGCTGCATCATCAGTTGCTGTTTGCATTGAAGGCTGCTCTTAAGCATTCAAGCACACAAGTGCTGATTTTCCAAGATATTCAGTAATGCACAGAACATGCCAGCAGTCAGAAACAAAACTGRGCAGTCCACTCTTGAATGCAAATAAACATGAAGATATAAAATCAGGTATATGCAGAGAGATTGGGACGTAAAATGTAATAATACTGACTAAAATGACTAAATGTATATTGCTAAAGCTAATGATTTAAAATTGATCTTTTAGAAATCTTATTTTGTAGAAACTACATATGATATTGCGGCTTCATTTTTATTACTGGAATCTCAGAACTTCTCAAAGTTGTGTTTCTTTTACTTCTGCACCAAAGTAAGAATTTTTACATAGTTTAATTTGATATACTTCCAATTTTGTTTCAATTTTAGAAGGAGAATATGAAGAATTTTTTAGATTTTGTTTCTAATTTTAGAAGATAATTTCTACTGTGTCATATACATGTCTTCTATTTTAGGTATACATAGCTATACAAATCTAGTCCTGTTTACTCACTAAATCAAAAACAGGAGGAATATCTTGGGCTGTAAAACTCTTTATGGCAAAGATAACCAGAGAATCAGAATGAGGGAATTTGTAGGAAGCTCTATATTTTTGGGAAAGCTTAGCTAATGTTTAGGTTCTGTGGATTTTATTGATCTTCTATAGAAAGGCAGCTTTTCATAATGGAATAATTTTTTATTTTTCTTGGACAGAAATATGTCTATGCTRTGTTGTCACATACATCTGCAGTATGTCAGAATTACCAAGTTCAGTCATACTGTCCAAAGAGTACAAGTGGAGTCCTGTTAGCTTATAACTATTTTTAATTACCTTCATATTTATACTGTATATGATATAATATGTACAAGTATCTGAAAGGAGGGTATGGAATCTCTTTTACCTTTTCAGAATGAAAACATTAGAATGTTAGAAATAATGAAACTGAATAAGCGATACTGAAAGACATTTCTTTTTCAGAATTCTGCAGAAATTTAGGCAAATGCTAGAATATTCTTTCTAGCTGGCTTTTAAGAAATGTAACGGAAAACATTGATAAGAAGCAGAATTACAAATCATTTAAAGATGCATAATGAAATAGATGTTCGTCATGTATAAAAAGTAACAGGTCATGCTTGACAAATTTGCTTACATGTTTTAGATTACTGTGTGCTGGTTCAAGTAGTCATTACTCTTAAGAAGCTTATCATTGACTTCAGTGCATTAAGACAAGATCAGGATTTGATATGTGAGTGATACGTAAGAATGAAAAGAAGTAAGAATGAAAAAGGCTTAGTAAACAGAAAATGTAKAGAGTGGTAAAGAGGATGTACAGACTCTTAATATGAGAAGGAGGTTAGAATTTGCCTTTGTTAGCTACTAAAATTATTTTAGGTAGAATAGTTTAAATTCACCAAGTTGAAGGTTTTGACCCTAAGATTTCTATCATCTTTTCATCTCTCTCTCCTTTTTTTTTTTATTTTTTTTTTGCTTTGAACAAGAAATTTTCTTTAGGACTTTAGTGGACTGTCTTATTAAAGCGTTTGTGATCAAAGCAAGGAAATGCTTGGTCTCTTGTTTATTTAATGCCATTATCCATTTTGGTCCTGAGAAAGACCAGTTCTCTAAGGAGAGACTATAACATTTAAGATAAGTAGAWTTACAGGCAAATTTTTAGAATACAATTTTAAGAAGTCTCATAAAACTAGATCAAAAAAATACCTAGTGGAAAAAGTGTGTTTGATGACAGAAAAATAAATAAATAAATAAATAAGCTAATGAGGGCGTGAAACTTCACTGGCAAATTTCAGTGGGAACTGGAAAAGGATCTACAGGATTAATGTCTACAGATATGACTCTTAGCAGAAGTTAGTGATTTATCAGGAGAAAATAATCATTTAAAATAGGTAAGAAGGTAATTGAATGTTTTAAGTCTGGAGCTTTGGGAATATTTCTTAGTCATTCTTTAATTAAGATGAGCCAGGATATRTGTTTTTTTCCAGTTATAAAGTACATTCAATGAGAGAGGGATAATTATAAAAAGAGAGCTTTTGGTGGGTAGGGGACTGAGTTATGGATGTGTGTACATAATTCTTCTTTATTAAAATAAAAAGATTAGATTATTCATTAGATATTATCTGTATCATCAAGACATTAAATGGGCTGAATTCATGTCTCTCAAGTTGAATGTCTTCACYAAGAGGGGAAGATGTTATACTTTTACAATCTGCAATCATCCTGTGCTTGTGTATTCAAACATTAAGTGGAGGAAACATGGCACTTACACATTAATATCTGGAAATACCATCAGCAAGGATTGCTTCCTGGCCCAATTTCATTCTAGCCTACCTTGAGAATAGACTTCTTTTCTACTGGTGAAAACATTAATCTATATTGATTTATTTTATTTTATTTTATTTTATTTTATTTTATATTATATTATATTATATTTATTATTATTATTGGTGAAAGATTATGGCAACAGGAAGCAACATCAGAGTCTCTTAATTCTGAATGAAAGTTCAACTGGAACTGGAATTCTGAAGGAAGATTCTGAAGATTCAACTCTTTAGTGAGCTTGAGATAAACAAAGAATGACAGAACTCAACATGAACCCTGTGTTTTGAAATAAAAAGAGAATGAAGTAATAAAATAAGTACAATTTTGGGCAGAAAATGATCAAGAGGAACCATTCTGGAATGATGTAATTCTTTTTGTTAATCTTTATTTATAAATAAACTATTCTTCTGCCATTCTAGTTTATAATATGAACCATTCTAGTTCATAGTATAAGAAATTCAGATCTTGGTATAGTGCTTAAACAATTGCTTTCATTTTTTCTCATATTTTTAATAGAATTTACTTTTAACATGCTTATTTAACTGATGGAATATTGATTGGCTAGCTTCTCACTGAACAGTTGAAAAATTGCACAATTATTTAACCTTTAAAGAGAAGTAATGATGTGTAAAGTATTTGGAAATTCGCCAGCTTGMCTTCTGATAACAGATATATACAAAGGATAATCTTGTATGCACTGTAATAAGGAATACTTGCTACATTTTTTTGTATGTCTTTGAAATCTTGGAGAGTTGGGGAAGAGATTAATCAGGAAAAAAAGTCTGTTTTAATCAGTTTGTAAATTCTGAAAGTTTTTCTAATAAACGTAATTAGAAAAGATTCTAGGAAAGATTGGTGAACAAAATAATTAAAACTACTTAGAATCTATAGTTTTAGTGCTTAAAGAGGATACAGAAAAATACTGGTTTTAAATAGTATCTCAGATATGGTCTGAAATACTATATACTAATCTATACTATTATTACTTTCTGATCTCATCTGCATGCACCTTTTCCACACTGACTATAGAAAATAATACAAGGAAAGCTCAGATTCCTCACAGTGATTATTTCTGATTGATYATAATCTATAGCAAGCAAATGATCCTTATCATCTTTATCATCATCAGATGTAGTCTTGATAATTAATGTTCCTGAACAGAACTCCATAATGATCTGCTTGCTTTGGCATTGAAATAACATACTGATGTGCGAGAGTAGAAGTAGATAGGTATCTACTCTGTTAGGTACAGAGTTGTGTGTTTGGTCTCTGTAGGTGGCCGGTGTGCAGGTGGCACACCATGAACTTTAGTTACTTTAGGTTGGCTGCTCTCCTGAGCATCTGTAYGTTACTAATCTGGGAGATAAATTTATAAGTAGAAATGATTTGGGTCACATGAAATAATTCTGCTATAAAATGTGATCTTTCCCAGGTTTATACAGGAAATCAAGGAAGATAWACTGGCTTAATAAAATAAATGAACTTGACTGGTGTGAAAAAGTCCACTTCTCCCCACTCTCCATATTTCTATTTGCAAGTTTTCAAAGAAAACTTTCTTATCTTTGTGATAAAAAATAGATGACAAAAGATCTTTTTTTTTTTTTTTTTGATTTGTTTATTTTAAAATGAAGCTAAAACTTCATTGATAGAAAGAAATAGAGCAGCTACTTTAGCATCTAAGCATGTCAGGCTTCAGTAATTTATCTGAACCTGTATTGTATGGCTGAGTTAAATCAGTCAGTAGAATAAAGAATGATGTTTCCCTGACTACTCATGAGTGAGRTTCAGGACTCGTTTTCTCTTCAATACTAATGGTTAAAAATGCAGAACTTCCTTTCCTGCTTCAATCTTGCTAAGAAATTTGTCTATCAACATTATTACATACGTAGAGTCACTGTCCATGATAACCTTTAGGAGTCATACAAGAACGTTTTTGTATGATTGCTTACTTGGCCATGGAAGTGTGAGATTCAATAATTTATAAGTTATGGTTACTTTGCTYACTGGCACCTACAGATGTGAAGTAAAACATTTTTCAAATGAATTATTAAAATTAATGTCCTATCTTTGTTACCACAATTACCTCATTCCTAGACTTGTCACTTTTGTGGCCATTTCTGTTACATTTCATGGAAAGTATGTCCCTGGTTTTCGGTTTCCTTTTGCAGGAGACTCATTTTGATGTGAGGAGAGTTCTGTGAGGTTTAAATTCAACAAAGCTGYCAGAGAAAAGGTCTAAGGATATGTGTTTTTGAACAGTTAAATAGAATGTAGTGGAGTTAAATACAACAAAACTAGATTCTGTGGAATYCACTCTAAAACCTTGCAGAGCTTAGCAGAGACTGCTGAAGCTTCTACAGCATCAATTTTAACCATATCATATAATTTTATTCTGATATTATAATATCAGCACCTAAAAGCTATAAAACCCGTTGGCAAAATCAATAAAAGTAGACTCTCATGATCATGTCCCAGGATATGGGGCATTTGTCATTTGGTTTTGGAAAATTATTTGCTTTCCTGTTATACTGTTGCCTTTCGGTCCCATAAGAGGTACTTGAGAAGCAGGTATTAACAGTGGCTTTACCCTCAATAGTAACCTGGAGGTCACTAAGGGCAGCAAATAAGTTGGGCAGTAAAAGATTTGACAACAGTAGATGATATAAATATACATGAGGGATACAGAAAGAACAGTTGCAGCTGACTGAATTCTGCAACACCTGTCTCTAAACTGCTAATATCTTAAAGTAGCTAAGAAAAGACAGAATCACTAWATGTATAAAGACAAACACCTAAAAGATTGATAGGTATGCCCAAAAGATTGATAGAATGCCACAGTTGGGTCATTTGTTTTGCTTTGTCTTTTGCTTTGTACCTAAGAGAACTTCATGATTCTTGAATCTGAAGAGGACCATGATATGCACCTATTACTCTCCGAACCTCTCTATCACCTATATTTTTATGCAAAGTAAGAAATACAGCTTAGGAACATGTGAAAAGCAATGGGAAAAGGGAAGTGAAACTCAGTTACAGTGTAATTCAAGTTATGTTGTGCAGACTCTTTCAGTTGATTTTGAGACATCAATTTACGCTAGGGAACATTTAGCCCCTGCTTCTTTGTAAGTGAATCATGTTGGATGTCCTGTTATAAACCTCTTTACAGGCATATGAGAACATGCACGTTGCAAGAGAATCTCTGCTCTGGAGAGCTCACAGTTTCTGACAATGTAGAAAGAAGACAAGATATCCTGAGAAACATAGACATGGACAGAGGCAGACATTCCCGCATTCACTCTGCCTGTGCTCTGAGTAAGATGTGTGTGAGGTATATGCCAGAAAGAGCCATGCTGACGTGTTAGAAGTCCTCTGTGACCTTACCAATACAATCCATCACTCAGAAGGCTGCTACAAGTACTGTTATGTCCTTCAAAACAGAATGTATCCTTCCACTTTGAAGTTAGCCAAAGTAATAGGAGATACAACAGGACAGCTTTTCTAGTATGGTTTATACAGCGGTGATAGGGGCAAAGGTTGTAAAACAGAACAAGCATTGACTTTTCTCATCAGATACACCCATTTTTTGGCTGGGCAGGTACTATCAGAAGAATACTGACTAAATAGTAAGTGCAATAAGTAGTTTTCAGTAATAAAATTTATCTTGTTGCCTTCAATTGGAATCTTACGTAAATCCATGGCAGTTGTTCACCCTGGACCTTGAAAGAAAAGTCACTAGACCCTGACTCTTTTAGAACAGAAGGTCTTTCTCATGGCATGGGTGCTACTGTGTATTTTACATTGTCATCTGTAGGAATTGGAAACTGCATCACAGCTCATTTCCAGAAAGTTCATGGACCTTTACAAAACCTAAGAGTAACTTTTTTTTTTTCTGTTTCATAGCGCACAACAGTGTGCTACGTCTCTTGCATGGAAAGATAGAGGTCCATGACTTAAATTTAGAGTATATATTTATTTAATCACTACGAAATGTGTAATACCTTTTTGACTAAAGTTGCAAAAATGTTCTTAGGCCTCTGCATTTCAGATTCAACAGTAAAAGTGCTCTGGTAACAGGGTTAGAGAAATATGAAGTAAAAAAAATACAGTTAGGGATTATAAAGGTTGAAAGACACAAGGACCAAAAGAGAGGCTAGTTTTTCCTTCCATTTTTCTGGGCTTAGACCAGAAAGTTTATATCGCTTCTCAAATCTAAGTCTAGCTTCCTTTCAAAGAGAAGATGTTAGAGCAGCCTACGGAAGATTTCTTCCCTGCTTGCAAACRTTGACAGAAAAGCCAGACTTTGGAATTTGAAGCTTCTGTGAAAATTTTCAGCTAAGAATAGGAGTCACAGCTCTTTCCAGCTCTACCGTGAGTTCTTAAAGAGTGAACCCTCTGGCCAGAAGGAGCCCACTAATGTTATTGGACTTGAGAGTCTGTGTTTGCTGTGTTCACTTTAGAGCTTAATATTACACAACCACTCCATTTGTAACTGATGAAACCCTTCTTTCTCAAAGGTAATTTTTCAAAATGAAGATAAGTGTTTTTAAATACCAAGGGGGAAGAATCTGACACTCCTACCATTGAAATTAATGGTGAAAATTCAGCTCATTCAAATCAGCTTTAATACTGTTGTTGTTGTTCTTTTTAACAGCTTTTAATACTCAAAAAATTCCAGTAAAYATTTGCAGTTAATAGTAATAAAGAAAAATGTTTATCTTTATTTAAAATTACAATACTGTAAAAATAGKTTTGAATAATGCAAGAAATGCTTTATACAAAGCATGCTGTCATCTGTTTTCTTTTCTATTTTTTGAAGATAAGAAACAAACTTCCATTTGCTTAGGCTAGGATATGCTGCAATGGGGTAAATGTGAATATTTTTTTGGGAGAAACTCTTGCTGAAAATCTTAAAAGGTTACCTTGTTATTTCTGTGTTTAGTCAATTGTAAAATAAATTACCTATATTCACACACATGCTGGTTTATGATTCATACACATGCTGCTTTATAACAGAAGTGGAAGGAAGGTTGCACATACTGAGGATTCTATATTTTAGATTCAAGAAAAAAGATGCTGTTTCTTTGAAAATTTAATGCACATCTCCTACCACCTTAATGATGTTCCATGGAGCTAGTCCAAAATGTAAAAAATAAAATCTCTGGCAATTTTTTTTCCTCTCACCTCAAACATTATTCCACTAAAGCCTTTAAGATGCTCTATGTTTGAGCACACACATAAAGACATGCATGAACTTAAATAACACAGGTCTGTTATTATTGATATCATTATTATTTTTTTATTAGTAGTATTACTATGCACTCTAAATATACTAAACTTCAGCAAGAGCATGAATGCTGAACTGGTACACCAACATTTTTATCTAGGGAAAAGTATCTCTGGAAGTACAGCCCCTCCCCCCACTTACTCATGTGAGCGGTTCCAGGAATGTTAATGGTGCTACACTGATGAGCAAAAAAGGCAGGACTGTGTAATTAATTTTATTTCCAGCTGTTGAGATTTCAGACTATCATTCTAAGCTCTCTAAGAAAACATCTTCCTTTTCTTTATTTGTTTCCAGGCAAATTGATCAGAGGTGCTTTGGGGATTGGCTGTGTGCCCAGTTTCCACAAATGCCAAAGACTCCTACACATTGAGTTAATTAAAATTGACTGCTTATTTTAGGCAGAAGAAACAGGCTAAATTCTGGATTGTTCTAAAGAATGACTGAACAATTTAGGCAAACAAAATAACCTGCTACTAATTTAGGGGAAAAATAATGTATTGCTTTGCCCTGAAAAAGTAGATCATATTTTTATTTTGTTTTCATATCTACCTCAAAGGCTTAATCTTCTCTTCTCTTCTCTTCTCTTCTCTTCTCTTCTCTTCTCTTCTCTTCTCTTCTCTTCTCTTCTCTTCTCTTCTCTTCTCTTCTCTTCTCTTC
>NW_028187066.1:775195-787604 GCF_003343005.1 Rhea americana | reverse complement strand
CTTCTCTTCTCTTCTCTTCTCTTCTCTTCTCTTCTCTTCTCTTCTCTTCTCTTCTCTTCTCTTCTCTTCTCTTCTCTTCTCTTCTCTTCTCTTCTTTCCCCCCCTCAACTGCAGTGAATTGTAAAATGTTAGCTCTGTGTATCCCAAGGACAGGAAGACCCTATCAAATGAAGGATATAGGCAAATTTTACAGGCTGAGCTTCAAAATGACAATATTAATAATAAAAAGTGTGATCCTGGAGGTGTTTAAACCTTATAGCTATCTCTCCTTTGACTGAAACTTCCTCAGTATCTAGTGTGACTTTCTCATTCAGGTGCCCCCAAACAGTTGCTGTCTCTACAGCTCGGCAACTATCATATATATATAAGAAAGGCCAAGTACCAAAGGTCTCCTAAAGAGATTTAATATGCATTTTTTGAGAAAAATTGGCAGATTTTGACAGTAGGGTTCTCAATGAACTAAAACCCTGTTCAATATTCATAGCATTTATAAACACAGTTCAACAATCTTCTCAGGTGAAAGGGTTAAAATCACATATCGCTGAAGGTTATACTGTGAGCTGAGAGTGGCAAGGGGAAGCATTCCTCCTCCTCCTTCAGCTACTATGCATGAAGCATTATATGATTCATGGAAATATAGAGGTGAAAGAGGAAACTGGTATGGGGAGAGAAGAGAAGCACTAGAAAAGACATTGTGCTATAATTCAGCATTTACAATGTTCATAAATTCCATCTTTGCTTCAAGAGTCTCTTTTATACCTTTTAGTAACCAGTCTTCTGGGGAAAAAAAGATGAACAGACGCTGACAAGAAATCAATAATTACCTATTTCCCTAATGAGTGTCCACACCCAAGGGGCACTCATAGAGTCATGTTTCTGATGGATCTTGGATTCTATTTTGTATAGTTGTGTATCTTCATCTGGCAGATAAGGAAGGTTGTTGAACAAAAATAGCCTCTAATTTATTAGAGCATTTTTCAAGTGAGAAGTGACATGAGTTTGATGGTAATAGATGACATCATATCATAGGTTTGTTTTAAAAGAAAAGGCTTAGGCTTCTGAAAGCATCTGTCTCAGCCGTTCCAGCTTCTGGATCTGAAACGAACAGAAGTGCTTCCTCATCTGACTAACTCCCCAGCTCTCCTTAGGGTTTCCTGTTGATTTGCTACATGTAACTTGCTCAGCATAGTGGCTTTGCTGGGTCCCAATCTGAGAGTTACAGACACTGTAACTGAAGTCCCCCAATCAATATATATACTTTTTTTTTAAAAAAAATGTACTTTTTATGTTTTCTCAAGAAAGAATATTAGATTTAAAAGTAGTTTTTTTTGTATTTGATCTAACAAAGCATATGTCTATTAACTGACATTACTACTCTAGCTACATAATTATAGTGTGTCAAATCCTGTTCATAGGAGTAGAGTAAAATAAATTTGACATCTCTGAATGAGCTGAAGATCTTAATACAATAATTAAGTAATCCACGCAAGGTATTCACAGTACAGACAAGCAAGCTTGTGGAACCAATGATGTAGACTAAAGTTAGCTTGGAGCTGTTAATCTCACCAGTGCTCTTTCAAAATGTGGGCTTATAGGTAGGGTTTAGGAATCAGTCTGGTAGAGGCCCAAAGAATCAGATGCTCAAGTGCAGTGGATCTGTTTGCACTCAGTTTTGCAAGAAGGACTAGTCTGAACAGATGACACCCTTAGTACAAGAGAAATGTACGTTATCCACACTCGTGCTTTTCTGATGGTCAGATCTCATTGTGCCTGCAGTCCAATACCTCTGTCTCCTGCCAAGCTGTGTGGTCAACCAGAATCTCAGTATATTTCCAGACAGTCCAGGAGCCATCGTTGAGGTAAGATTTTGCAGTAGTTCAGGCTCATCTCAGCTGGATTTTCTTCTTCTTTTCTTCACTCCTGTGTCTTGTTCACATGTAAGTGTTTGTTGTCTTCTCATTGGTCATTTTTATTGGTTAACATTAAGCGGAGAAACACATTTTAAGGGTTCCACATGGGAAATCTGCKTGTTACATGTGATCTTGCTATACCCAAATGGTGCCAAACCACAGAGTTTAGAAAGAAAGTACGTGGAGATCAAACCGTTGTAGCTAGGTTCCAGGGTAACACCAGCATATATCAAACCAAAGTTTCTAGATTGCGTGTATTAAAAGTCCTTGCTATATGCAGACTAGAGGTCCCATCTCATTTGATGTTCATGTGTAAATCTTTGTGTATACATGTGATCTACTGGGCCTCCTGGCTGCTTAAGGATAACTTTGAATCTCCTGAAGCTCCTTAGTAATTCACAATATGTAAAGGTAGGCTTCTGGTCTGAATCACATATCTCACTCCAGAAAGTTCAAGAAACTTAATCTCCCTGGAATAAAGTTAGTTTTGAGAATACCCATTTTAGCTGCACAGTTTGGAATTTTTGGGTTAAGTACTGCAGGCTTTTCATAAAGTGATGAAAAAAAACATTTTAAAAATGWATTTTTATATATATTGTATAGAACAAGGTACAATATCAAACCTGATTTATAGATGGCAAAGTAAGAGGAGAAATTCCAGCTTCTTCAAATATGAGTGTCTTCCTTTCAAAAGCACTATGCATAAACAAGTTTTTTTGAACCACTCATGAAAGAAAAATACTAACAGAGTCCCTCTCAAAATAATTCCTTTCCTCCTCCTCTTCCTTTCCCCGCACTTCCTCATTTTGCATTTCCTTGCTTCTTAAAATAGTGTTGTTGTTGTTGTTGAGCTGTATTACCTCTCACATTTACTTGAAAATACAGCTATAAAACAACAACAACAACAATACTGTTCTAAGGAGGAAGGAAATGTAAAATGAGGAAAGGCTGAGAAAGGAAGGAGGAGGAAAGGAATTATTTTGAGAGGGACTCTGTTAGTATGGTAAGCATAGCGCAATATAAAGTTACTGCCTGCAGGGATTTGTGTCCTCTGAACATAGCTGTCCTTTTTTTTAAACAAAACAATATGCATAGGCTAGGTATCACACAACCATATTTTTAGAAGGGTAAAGATGAAATGCAACTAGAATTGATACTGGATCCAAAATTAAACAATTTGTTATATGTTAAAGAATGCATTATAAAAGGCCCTGGATTCTAATCAAAGAGCAAACACTGTAATAAAAAAATTATGAAGGAAAAGGAGATTATGCAGGGAAGGTAGGTATTTGGCTCTGATTCTGTGATAAGTCCTATAAGTCCACAATAGAATCAAGCCTCTTATTACTCCAATATAAAATTATTTTACATTATACTTACAGTAAATATAGCCTTTCTAAGATACATTCATTATATAAAAGTCTAAATAKATCTTCCTAAAGTTTAAGTATTCTTCTTATTAGCTAGATTAAATGCATTATAAATGGAATCCCCAACTTCTTTTCTATCTCTCCATTTTCCCACTGTATTTTCRAACTCCTATTGGATTGAATATTTTCATTTGGGAGGATTTTTGAAGGGAGAGGACAAACGAGAAATATAAGCAAATTAGGCAAATTATTTCTGAATGACATATATTTGTATATGCCATATTCTTCACTGTCTTTTCACTGTGAGATTATTGTTCCTCTTTCTCACTGAAACTAAGAAACAAAATACCACTTGCATTGTACTGAACAGATACATTGAAATCTCACTAGTAAATCACATTTTAAATGAAAGAAAATATATATTTTGAGTAATTTTAAACTTCTGAGCATTTAAAGTGAGAAACTGTATAGCTATTTTGCAGAATCTTTTCTCTCTCATTTTTGGCCATATCTGCAATGGACTATGTTAGCTAYTGTCAGCAGAATAAATTTATCCTGGTCTGTACTGCTCTTGGCACCTCATTTAGAGCTCATTTAGTACTTCCTTGGGTATATCACTGAATTGTGATACACATACCCATCTTTTGTTTCTTAAATCATTGTTAGTTTGCTTTGTAAATTACCTTCCTCTCTCTACTTCATCGTTTTCACATTAGCTATCTTTTATCAATAAGCTCTCATGAACAAAGAATGATTATTTAACATTTCTAGAATGGATTTTTAAATTKAAACATTTCTGTAGCCTATATATAAAGGCCTATACATATATAGGCCTATATATAAGCCTAGATATAAGATCTGTACTAAACCTTAAGGAGACAGAAATTTTAAAGGAGTCGGAAGTCAGATAAACTATGYAATACAATGGAAAAAAAAAGACTAAGTTCTTTAGTAAGGAAATGTACTTGGCCGTTCCTGAGTTAAATACTTTAAAATTTTAAATTTGCCAGCTACAAACTGCATTGGTACATTTCTAAATAAAATTAACCTCATTTTCATCTTTGCACTATGGATTGTTGTGTTATTTAGAATCACAGAATGAAATTTACATATAAATAGCAGAAAAGCATCCAACTTGGATACCGGTTACAGGAAAAAAAAAAAGAAAAAAGAAATCTAATCGGTCTAGTATGTCTGAAGAATTTGATTCTTCTGCAAATTCTATTTACAATCTGTAAAGTGATGCTGTCTCTATTAAAGGCCAAGTATAAGTAAATGATCAGGCTTGAAGTGCCTAAAGAGCRGTATGCTAGAAATGGTTTGAAAGGAGGGGATTATTCAAGCTAACTTGTGAGAAAAGAAGGTGAGAAACTTGTCACTGCAGTAAGAGAGTTATCACAGTTTATGATAAAAATCGTTACTTGAGAAGAGAGTTTAATTTAGTCTTAAATAAAAAAAAWTGTCTTTCTCTTTCATTTTCGGCTTTCATTCTCTTATAGAGGTAACAAAGTGACTAACACATTGAAAGTAAAATGTAAGGAAAACAAAATGTGTGCCATCTCTTAAACACTATTTCTATTTTTCTAGTATAGCTTTATGTATAAACAAACAATTCTATTACTATTCTCTTTTTACATGCATTTTTGGGAAGCTCTCTGCTGTAGACATAACACCACTCCATTATTCATAGATGTATATCTATATAGAACTTACTAGGTACCATAATAGGAAAAAAAAAAAAGAAAAATTAAAAGCAAATGAAAATGGATCAAAGTTATTTAAATTCCAGAAATATAATTTCTTTGATTGACAGCTCACTGATTCAGTGTCTTCACTCTCATTGTCTTGTTCACATTATGCAAACCCTGTTTTTTAAAGGATAATCTAAATGATAAAGGTGTCTGGGATTTGCATTCTGTTCAGTTTTGAGGAGTCTGTACTCCCTTCAAATGTGCATAACTTTCTAATTAATGCTTTATATTTGTTTCTGTACTGCTGTGAGGTGAGGCAAGGGYCTAGCTATCATGCTATGTTTTTAAAAGATCAAGTTGTAAATTTTSAATGTCTTAGAAGAAAATCAGAGAAATGACTCTTGGGCTTGGACAATCTTAAAAGTTAGATGAAAAAACAAGAATGTATACAAGAATACAGGAATGTATTTGTGACTCAAAACACATRTGATTTTAAATCATTGACAATTTTCTCCACAGTTGGCTTGAAATTCAGATTTCAGTGTGATCTGCATGGCAAGACATCTTTGAAGTTTCTAGCATTTTTGTTAATTGTCTAAGTTTAAAGTTTCTAATAGGAGAGATATAAGTACCTCTTTCATGCTTGAAAAAATGTGTATATTTGGTTGGTGCTCATCAAAAAAAGATAAAATCTATTCATTAAATCAGCTTAGTGTACGAAGTGAACAAAGTACACATAACTGCTGAGGACATGGATGAGACTGGTAAAATGTTTTTCACTTCCTTCCTTCTRTTTTATAACTGCAGAAACTACAGAGTCATAAGAATAAAACCACCACCTTTGTCTTTCTGAGRTGATTTCCTGCCTTGCCTAGACGCTTACTCTAGTCCTGTATATAAGACCCAAGGGGCATGTTTGTGTTTGACTGTGGCCATATACATCTGAGCTGGGTGGGAGGCATGTTGAAAGAGGGAAGAGAAGGTTTCTTCTCCAAGGTTACCAGAGGAAGACTGAAAACTAGCTTCCRTTAGGTTCCCAGAAGATAGGCAATGTTATGCTCAAGGCACTGCAAAATAAGGTCCACCACAGAGAGCTTAAAATCAACAAGTTCAGCAGCCTACCTGAAGTAAGTTAAAGATACTGGGACCAAGGCTGACTTAGTCCTCATCTGACAGTCTGTTTTCTTTATTTCTTTTTTTTTTTCTTTATGTCAAAGGAGATAACTCCAAGGAGAATGGTTCTAGAGGGCATCAGACCTAGGATTATTATCATACATCCTTAGCTCCAAATTCTGTGCTCAGGACATACACATTCTTCCATGCTGTTTTTCATTTTCTCTTTAACGGTTAAAATGGGAGTACACCATCTTACAAAGTAAGGGAGAATTAAGAAATAACTATTTTTAGACTTTAGGTAAAGTCACTAAATGGGAAATGATTAAAAACATGATGCTACTGCTATGCACTTGTTAATACCAGGGGCTTTCACCTGAAGAGAGAGACCAAGACCTTCTTCTTTTTGCCAAAGAACTGATCATAGATCCCTCCCTATTTTACTTCAACGGCTTGATAGARTCACCCTTTTTACATGCCACCCTGACGATCCAACCATTTTTCTTCAAATCTGGGAGTTCTAAGCCTAATTTTCTTTACTTAGGAAGATAAAAATTCTTATTTTTTCTGATTCCTTCAAAAACATCTTACTTGTGGGATATAGGCTTCCATGAGATGTGTGAGCAGATAGTTGATGGTGGGAAACAATTTGGGGAAGAAAAATTCCCATTTTCTCACTGAAGTTGTATGCAGGCATACCAAAGACAAAGAATAACCAGAAMGTAATGCATATATCTAGGTAGATACTGGGAAAGTCTTTGGAGGGAGATGGTGAAAGAGAAGTTTGGATTTTGGAATGAGATTTAACAATGAATGAAAGTACAGAAATACTTTTCAGAGTTACTCTAGTATGTATCTTTAGCTGAGTTGAGCAGAACGTTGGCTATACAGTCAGTTACCTATCAGATAGCTTAGCCATAGCAGTTAGGGGATAAGAAAGGTGGGTTTGAGGCGACTGTTTCAGAGGATCTCACTTTCTAGATCTCTCTGGCCTACAAGAGGAAAGTGGACTGCTTTTATCCTGCTTGTGTTTAGAGCAAGCAACAGTGTCTCAGCTAATTTTCTTAGGACCTTGATCCTGTCAGGATACATTCAGTGAGGACTGAGAATAATTCTTAAAGACATATTTTATTCAGCCATTCTTCACTTTTCCTCTCCCTTAACCTGCCATACATTCTGATCAGAGAGACTCTAAGACGCAAAAACGTTAGCTCAAGAAATGCGGTTCAGCTGCTTTACAGCTGATTAAGGGAACTTCAGACTCTATCCACGTACAATTTGCAGACTGAACGCTTGTTTTAGCTTTGGCCTCGCTGTTCGTTCCAGGCCACACCATTTCATCTGGAGTCATTTCCCCAGTCTCACTCAAGCTGATGTATTTACCACTCTTTTCTTCTTTCCTGTTTCTCCCCCCCACCTTTCCGACTCTGATCCCCTTCCTTCACCTATCTCCCTTTAACAAAAACCTACTTGAAAAAGTTAAAGGCCATATTCAATTCAAACAGAAAAATGAAGAACCAGCAGAAGATTGCAAACAAAGGCATTATTTACTCTGCACATGTCAGGATCCTCTCCTTCATCTCCAAAAGGCTGCATAGCTTTGAGATTRCCTACAAATCCCTTTGCAATGACATGTGATGAGTAAATAATTGGTAAGTAAATGAATTTAGTATCATTTTCCTCTTAGTAGAGGAGGAAACTCCAAATATCACCTTAGAGAGCATCTGRTCTGTGATTATTGCCATAAATACTTGTCTCTGAGTCCCATCATCGTCACACACAATTTCTGAGGTGCTTCTTCCTCACTCTAGAGTTTAAAATGSAATTCTTTTACACTATACTGCATAGCAGAAGAAATGATAGCAATTTTCTTGTTTTGCATGCAATCAGTAATTAGAAGACAGTTAAGAAGGTCAGGAGTTCTTTAGCTATTCAGTTTACTTATTTCTCTTTTTCTAGTCTAGTACTGAAAAAGTAGCAAGGCTAACTACAAAGCTCAAGGAGAAAAGAATAGGCTTAAATTCTCCTTCTCACACTACTTCATGAATTTGAAGTGACTCCATTTAAGCTGAATGAGTGAGAGAGAACCAAAAAAAAATCAATTTTTCACTATATATTTACCAGTAACAAGTCCTACTTTTTTATATTGTCTTTTAGGGTCAGTGACAGAACTAGGGCAAACAGATAAGAGGGAGGAAGAAAATACTGGATCGTTAGTCAATACTATGACAGTGAATGAAGAAAGAATCATATAGTGCCTACAGAAAAATGTTAGCATTTTTCTTGCAGTGAAAATAACTATCTGAACCCCAAGCAGTACACTAATGCATCAGTTTAATACAGACTGTAATGTTCACACACCAAAAAGAATTAAAATAATCCTTTAATAACCAGCTATGGGTACTGATATATTTAGAGAAGAATAAGGGAGAACAAGATATATCTTTGCACTACTGTCCAGTCAATTAGCATACTCTAGGTGTAAGCAAATTAAAGTTAGATAGTGCCCCAAGAAAAAGACTCATTTTCATATTGTTACAGGAGGAAGTAAATAACCCTTTTCACTCTATAGGATTTAAAGGTCTCAGGTGTTCATTACAGCTGGTGCTGGTATGCCTTATGATTACATTTCTTTTTGAGAATGTTTGCTCCAACTCTTTGTTAGAAGTTCAAATAGAGAAGTTTTATCTTTTCTCTGGAGATCTTCCTCTTGCATAGCACAATGTACTATTTACAACAATGGCTTAAAAAAGTTTCCTAGAGAAAGGATTTCTTACACTATGCCACTAACCTTGACATAGTGTAAGAGGGTGCTAAATAGAAATTCTGAGCTGGGGAGCAATGTGATATCAACTTTGTATGCTGGTAAATTGGACGTTTGGGAACTGGGATTTGGAAGCCTCAATCTTGAATAAAAGGGTGTGAACATATCAGAGAAGTAACAGTAGGTTGAAGACTAGCTTAATGAATCACACTGAATTAAATCATGCTGAGAAGGTACTTTTCAGCATGAGTTAGGTTGATAGAATCTATCTCAATGTTATCTGAGAGAGTCAGAGAGACTCTGAGAGCTCAGAGAGCCCACTGCAYTCAAGATAATCTCTTTGGACAACAGGAGATGAATATTCAACATAGGAAATGCTCCTATCCCTATCACTGAGATTAAAAACTTCAAAGCATTATAATAATTATTATGATTATTCTTCATAATCTGATATTCAGAACTGTTATGGGCTAGTTGTGCATATACTCAAGGTAAGTGCTAGAAGGAAAAACAAGAATGTTCTTATGAGGTCAGACAAAACCTAACCTCTGTTTACCATACGTTATCCTGATTCTGGACCTCAGTGTTCTCAAATATTGAATAATGCAAGCCAAAACAATTTTTATCAGTGGAAGAACTATAATTTTTTCCCATACTACTTGGACAAAATGGAAAAAAGTGTGTGTGGGGGGGAGGTCAAAGGGTCTAAGTTAGACACATTCAAGATAATTCTGAAAAAAGGCATTTTTAGACATTGTTTAAGGGAGGAGCTGAGGTGATGTYAGAAAGAATAAACACTATCAGAATCTTTTACAAATGAATATGTTATCATCATCCTCAAATAAATCAGTTTCATGATCCAATAACGCTCTTAGCAGTTATCTATTTCTAGCATTGGTCTTACTTTCAGCTATTAGAAACTTTATCAACTATTAGAAGACTTTAATTTACCATCAGTGGCTTGAGAAAATAACTGATGGATTGGTATAATGCCTCTGCATTACTTGATCTTCCATTAAACTGTCACCAGTTTGAAGAATGTGACCTAACACACTGAGAGATTTCAAGGGCAGAACTTGGACCAGCTATCATAGCACTGGTAATATTCTGCAGGGATAACATGTGAATTTCTCTCTCTGAAGCTCTTCCAAAAAAAGAAACATCTACACAAAATATTGTTTATGATGAAAGTTTTTCTCCAACTTGGAACTGAGAGCTGAGCAGGAAATTTCCTGATTCATCACTAAGGTGTCCTAAAGACTGAATAAACTGCTCACAGAACTCAATAGAGAGAAATCTTCCTATACAGAATCTGATACAGGCTTGCTTTTTTTCATTGACTAAGCAGCAGCAGGTAATGTAAGGATTTCTGGAAAAGACTGGTGTACAAACTAGCCTAGAATTCTCAAGGAAAAAAATGTCATTTTGAGGATTTTGATTTTCTTGATAATCTGTAATGTCTGAATGCATCTAACTTTGAAGTTAGCCTTGCTTTGAGCAGGAGGTTGGAATAGATGACCTTTAAGGATACCTATTTTTTTTCTATGATTGTACGATTTTATGAATTGTATAAGTCTTATGACAAAGAAATCCATGTTCAAAGAAYGGTGTATTGGCTATGTTACATGTGTCAATAAAGGGAGATGGACTTTATATGGATGAATGAATGAACACAGTTAACAGAGACAGCGAACAGATGCAGCAGTTCAGGGCTCTGCTTCAAGATCTTGATTATTCCGGGGGCTTTGTATCATGTTGACAGGGAATTTCCAGGAACCCTCTGAGGAACTCAAGGATTCCTGCTATCAACAACTAGTGATAGCTAGGCAAGGATAGCCACAAGAGGCCTTAACTTTTTCTGAGAAGCTCTAGCAAGCCTAGCAGAWGCCAATGATTGGAAAGTGTTGGAGCCTTCGTTCCAGCTGAGCCCTGATGAGAGAGAGTCAAGCACCATTTAGCCAGTGTTAGTGAGAGAGCCCCTTTTCTCTACTTAGCACTGGTAAGGCCACAGGCAGTACTGAGTCCAGCACTGGGCTCGGTTATCGATGTATATAAGGGGTAGRTTTAGCYYRGTTGGTTAGAGCRTCGTGCTAATAATGCCAGGGTAGTGGGTTCAATCCCCATATGGGCCGCTTGTTTGTGGGTTGGACTGGATGATCTCCAGAGGTCCCTTCCAACCTTATCGATTCTATGAAATACATTACGCAKGGCTAAAAGAGGGCAGGGCCCAGACTCTTCTCAGTGGTGGCCAGCAACAGGATGAGTGGCGATGGGTACAAACAGAAACACAAAAAACTCCACTTGAACACAAGAGAACATTTCGTTGGAACAGGCTGTCCACGGAGGTGGTAGAGTCTCCATCCACAGAGAGATTAAAAAAACATGTTCTGCCTGAACATGTTCCTGGGCAACATGCTCTAGGTGACCCTGTCTTAGCAGGGAGGTTGAACAGGATGATCTCCAGAGGTTCCTTTCAACCCCAACTATTTTGTGATTCTGTGAATTACTGAGTAGGCTTAACAGGTCTCAGCAGTGGGTTAAGAGATGATATTAGTTGGAAAGTTAAGTCCTACAACACAGGGAAGGGTGCTACACTGGCAGYTGAGCTAGAAATGCTCGTTTCTTGGATCAGTTACCATCCACTAGGTTTGTAATAACAGTTATCTTAATTACAACCAAGAAATTCACTTCAAAGCCCACAATTTTGTTTTCTCACGATTCATATTAATAACTTCAAACATTTTTGTTTTCCTATCCTTCCATTTCCTCACWTTATCTCTTCTTCGTGTTCTGCCCCAACTTCATCCTTAGTTAAAAGTTGTGGTTGAGTATTAACAACACTACTTCAAGTCTGATAAAAATATATAAAGAGTTTATATTAGAAGTGCTCYTGTAGATACTGAACATATTTGATAATTTCTTTTTAAATTTTTCCTATGATAGACATTAGTTTTTCCTTCATAGGGCTATATGTTGTATATCAAATCAAGGAGTAATTCTGCCTTTGCAAAAACACACTATAAAGCTTGAAATGTTTCGTTGAAGCATCCATTTCAGCTCCTTCCACCATGCAGGTGACACGTTTCAAGGATTTTTTTCAGTCATTGCTACTTCAGAGAAAAATCTACTTTTTCCTATATATTCCTCATTTTTGCTAAAACTCATTAATTTTAACAAAATAAATTTTCAGTGTCATTAATTTCATACTTTAGTTGTATTTGTAAATATTTAACTATATTTATCTTCATTTGCCCTACCTTGATAGCCAGAAAAGAAAAGTCTTCCAGTTGTCTCAATTCTGACAGCAGATCAGAACTTTTTTATTCCTACCTGACAAACATTTCTCAGGGCCTACTTCTATCTCTTCTATATGTAAAAGTTTAGCATTCTAACTTTGATTTGTCCTAAATAAAATAGCATATGTATTATTGTAATAATAAATCATGAATGTATTTACCTCTTCTGCTTTTCTGCATTATTTTTTCTACTATCAATTACATTATTATCAATTACAACAGATTAACTTTTTTTTTTTTTTTTTTTTTTTTTTTTTTTTTTTTT